>NC_047030.1:6983928-7283928 GCF_902652985.1 Pecten maximus
GATCAATCTGAACAGACATGAACATAAATTTACAATCAACATTTTCATTAGAATCATCACTATCAGTACATGTAATGGTAGAAGACTCACTATCAGTAACATTCTCAATGTTATTTACTACTGGACGCTTCAGAGATAGGCTACGATGCCTGTATCGATATACCGAGTCTAGTTCTTCCCTCCCGAGAGACCGCGACTGCCTCTCGGGGCATACGCGTTTCCCGACTGTGGTAAGGAACCGATGGTAGCTTGGTATCAAAGACCGCGAGGGGCAATGTGTCCATTTTGTCCACAGATTTGACAGCTGATCTTAGATGCACGTTCTCCTTGGCTGTCCCAGTTACATTGGGCCTTCCGATGTCCGTCTCCAAGACACTTGTGACATTGGCCATGTTTGTCGGCGGAATTGAGATTGTCCATCAACTGGGGAATGCGAATTATGGGCCGTTGTCATACAATGGTTCATCATTTGGGTCAATTGCTCCACCTGGAGGCTAAGTTCTTTAATACTATCATTTGCATGACTCTCAAGTTCCTTCTTCTGAAGTGCTGCCACCACAGGAGTACTAGTAGCATTCTGACTATGACGCCATCCTGAAGCTTCCCCTAGCTTTGCTTGTGTTAAAGCCGTCATTATGTCCTTTGGGGCACCTGCACCTACAAATAAGCGCAGCTTATCAGGCAACCCGCTGATAAATTTCCCTAAGATTTCATAATCCGGTTTTGCCAACATCATACCTTTGTCCATAACATTTGCATGAAAATCCTCAATGGGTTGACCCTCGCATAATTTTAGATTGGAAAAGTTCTCCATTTCCAGAAAGAGGGTCGGGTTCTCTCCACTGTTAAGAAAGAACCTTGTTCTGAATGCTGCCAATACACATTCCCAAGATTTGTCTGTTAAGAGTGTTAAACCAGGAAACAGCTGGCCCACGTAGATGCAAATGAAAAGCAGCCACTTTCCGTGAATCTTGGTAAGGGTCATTCAAATTGAGGAATTGTGCATAGGATTCAAATTGTGACAGAAATTTTGAAGCGTTCTCGTGGGGATAACCCGAAAATGTATCACAAACCACTTAACTGGCCATAGCAGTGTTCATATCAATACCGTGACAAAAATCGTTGGGTGGGGTAAGGTTTACAGCATTGTTCATAGGCGTATCAGATGACACAAATTTATATTTCTCCAATGTATTGTCTATAGCCAACCTGTTGAATGACTCCTCCAGTTGTTCCGCAACTGGCGTCCGCGGACTGTTTATTACGATTGGTCCGAGTGATGACTGAAAATGAAACTGTTCGATAAATTGTGGTGTCAATATATCATGGTCTCCGTTTTCTCGCTCATCCGTCATGGCTACCCATCATGGCTGACCACGTGGGGGAAAAAAAATTCCCTACGGTCGATTGTCATTTCCACTAAAAGGTCACTGCCAGGCGATAATGTTTATACAGTCCTGTTCCACATACACTTCCGGACTTCGGATTCTCCACCATGTGATCGGGGAATTGGGGTAGAGCTCAATAAAACACAATCAACGAGGCTTCTCATGGATGTCTCCCGTTTTATTCTTCTTCTCTCTCCAAAGAGGTGTTCTTTTCTTACAAAAGAGGTTAACAAGGGGAACAACTCATGTACAAATGGAGTTGAATTATCTCCCTTTGACTGTATCTCCTCACACCATATACATAACACTGGTACTTACCCTATACCATGTGGTCATTTTAAAGCTTAAAGTGGGTCTTACCCCAGATTTAAGTGGCAAAATGACCACATCACGTTTTACCGCAAAATAAACCATAGAATTTCGGATTTCAATGAAAATTTTAATAAAATGAATCTAAAAGACATCGTATTTAAAAGCGTTTCCTGTTAGCTCGAGTATAGATACTAACCCTATGACATGTGGTCATTTTCCACTTAAATTATTTCTGATCCCAGATTTAAGTGGCAAAAGGACCACATCAGGTTCTACCTCAAAATTAACCACAAAATGTCGGAATTAAATACAATTTGTTATAAAATTAATCTAAAAGACATCGTATTTAAAAGCGTTTCTAGTTAGCTTGGGTATAGATACTAACCCTATACCACGTGGTCATTTTGCAACTTAAAGTGGGTCTAACCCCAGATTTAAGTGGCAAAATGACCATATAATATTGAATTGCAAAAATTGCCGTAGGATATAAGAAATACAAACACATTTCATTAAAATTAATATACAAGACATCACAAATGAAATATTTTCTACGTAGTTTTGATATAAATGCAAACCCTATGACATGTGGTCATTTTCAACTTAAAATATTTCTAACCCCAGATTTAAGTGGCGAAATGACCATACTTTAATATTACAAAGCTAACCATATAATATTAGAAATAAATAGAATTTCCAAGAAAATGAATCTAAATGACGTCGCAGATAATATGGTTTCCACTTAGTTTTAGTCTAAATACCAATCATATAACATGTGATTACTTTCAACATAATTCGGCTATAAGCTATCATTGAATATAAAGTCAATTTTTCTTCTTAATTGCTTTCATGGTGTTTTTAATGAAGTATTTCCTTTTTCTGATGTTTCCTATCCTTCTTTTAACTTATTTATTTATTTGATATTTTCTCCCTTTGATATTGTCTCCCTTACCCGTGTGCACAAAATACCAACCACATTTAACTAGCATAATTAGTGTTAAATGGAGAAAATCCTACAACAACAATTATCTAAATCTTCAATTCAAACAAATATTCATTTTAGAATTGCAAGCAAATCAAATTCATCGATAGACATACTAAAGAAAGAACCATAGTGTACGATATGTAAATTTATATACACCTTTATCATAATGCTATCAGATCTAGTAGGTATATAAAGCTCTTGGGTACTATATGGTATGTAGAACCGCAACGGCCACTGAACTCAGTTATTGAAGTTCCATGCTCGTAGCGGTTTTTTGCATTCAAAAGCACTTTAGGCCTGGAAAATCTTTGATGAATCACAAAAGAATGATAGCCATATAACATGTGGTCATTTATAACATAGATTTTAAATCAAAAT
This sequence comes from Pecten maximus, assembly GCF_902652985.1. Classification (NCBI taxonomy): domain Eukaryota; kingdom Metazoa; phylum Mollusca; class Bivalvia; order Pectinida; family Pectinidae; genus Pecten; species Pecten maximus. The sequence continues at coordinate 6,986,989 of NC_047030.1, forward strand.
ATTTCATAATTTTGACAATGCAAACGTTTAGGTATTGAGATTTATTTGCCACAGAGCATCAGTAAAAGTTTATCGATTGACAATTTTCCATATATTTTTAGGAATATGAAAAATGAGAACGGAATGAGAATGAGAAACCCAGAAAAGGCCTGTTTGATAACCTAACCACGTCGACATGCTAACTTCACACAGCCACAATATATATATATAATCAGATGACCGTTAAGGCCCATGGGCCTCTTGTTTGTATCTATGAGATAAGTTGCCCATCAGTTAATAGTTAACAAGATAATGAAAAAAGAATATAAGTTTTTTTCTGCCCAATACTCAAGATTTATTAGTTGTAAATCAACCAAGAGTTTTGCAAAAATAACAAGAAATAAGACAAAGAATTTTTCTCATCAATATTTATGAGGTAACTAAGAATACCAACAGTCGAAGAAATAGTTAAATTTGTTTCATATAAGATTATGAAAGGACAATAGTTAAAGAATTTGGAGTTTTATCTGTCAAGTATTTATTTGGTAAGTTGTCTATCAATTAAGAGTTATGCAATAAAGATGAGAAATAAGAGTTACCTGTCAAGTATTTATGAGGTAAGTTGTCTATTTATTAAGAGTTTTGCAATTAGGACGAGAAATAAGAGTTATCTGTCCAGTATTTATGAGGTAAGTTGGTTATTAATTAAGAGTTATGCAATTAGGACGAGAAATAAGAATTACCTGTCCAGTATACAGTATATAAGGTAAGTTGTCCATTAATTAAGAGTTATGCAATTAGGACGAGAAATAAGAATTACCTGTCCAGTATTTAAGAGGTAAGTTGTCTATTAAATTTATTATTAAATAAGAGTTATGCAATTAGGACGAGAAATAAGAATTACCTGTCCAGTATACAGTATATAAGGTAAGTTGTCCATTAATTAAGAGTTATGCAATTAGGACGAGAAATAAGAATTACCTGTCCAGTATTTATGAGGTAAGTTGTCTATTTATTAAGAGTTATGCAATAAGGACAAGAAATAAGAATTACCTGTCCAGTATGTATGAGGTAAGTTGTCCATTAATTAAGAGTTATGCAATAAGGACAAGAAATAAGAATTACCTGTCCAGTATTTATGAGGTAAGTTGTCCATTAATTAAGAGTTATGCAATTAGGACGAGAAATAAGAGTTACCTGTCCAGTATATATGAGGTAACTATATTCAATTAATCTGTCAATCTGATTAAAATGAATATCTTAACTCTCACTCAACATCCCATAAGAGGTCATGTTCTGGTGACCTTTGTCGCATCTTTACTCCATACTAGTAGAATTTTCCAATGACGCTTTCATTAGCAGCAAGTCATTTCGTCACAACTTTGTATAAGAACTTTTTGTGACGAAATTACTAAACGTACACATAGGATTATATAAGCTTTTTACCCTCAAACATTCACTTTATAAATTCTGAAATTGGTACTTGGATTGGCTTATGCAAAAGGTCATCTGATGGTGACCCCCTATGGGATGTCAGATCCTGTCGCAGCAGAGAGAAGTTTACGGAATGGCACGGAGATCAATATATGAGTTTAATTAGATTGAGCCAGATATAAAACAATGTGCTTTGCGGAGGAGAAAAATTAAACTATGATCAATGTAAGGGCCAAAGAAGAAAAACTACATTCCAATTTTGTAACAAAGTTGATTTTTTCATGACATAAGTTAAATGTGCATCAGTAAAAAGGTCGCAAGGGGAAGGATTGTTGGATTGTTTATTTTGCATTCATGGTATTAATTGCAGCATTGATCATGATCAGCTAATGAAGAGATACACTTACTCTTTTTATGGATGAGATGGATACTTTTGTTAAATATGGAGTTACAATAAAACGTAGCTTTGAAAGATTGAATAATAATGTAATCAAAGCAATAAACCAACGATTCCCAGATATTAGATAAGTGACTTGGAATTATGAGGTCTTAACTCATAATTGTGTATACTCATAAACCTTATAATTTGGATTTTTTTTTTGTCCAAAACTACGAGTTTTAAACTCATTATTCTTTTGCCCCATAAAGGAGGAATTTTGGTCCGTCCGTCCGTCCTCTAGGACATTGTGTACAATATACACGGTATCTTGAAATCCCCAGGTTATATTTGGTCAATATTCACACCATAGCAAGTTCTGTACCTGCTTAGATTTTGGTGGTCATCGGTAAAGGATACAGTTCAAAGGTGATATATGACCACATCGGGATTACATTCACACCACAACATCACACGATCACGATGTATGAGATTAGATTTTTGTGATCAGCGGTCAAGGTTATAGGACCAAAGATCACTCTTGACCGCTTTGTGGGGGTATGGGAGTACTATCGGAACTCCTGCTCAGTTTATTTTCAATTCTTTTGACATCGTATCTCGCATGCTTTGTAGTTACCAATGACATTAGGTCTCAAATTATGCATACTAACTTGATAACCGCCGCCATATCTTCAAAGATGATAATGCCAGTTATTGAGCATTGTTGTTTCCCGGTGTTCCGATTGGCATTGATTGGCACTGATTTAATATAGCATAATTATACTACACGATGTCGATATGTCCCATGTTATACAATGTATATACTATATGTAATTACTTATATTTTCCATACCTAATGAATGTAACGATGACTTCATATCTCATTTACCACATATTTATACAATGTATGGGTGAAGGGAAATTAATTTTGTATAAGCAGTTGATCTGACCCATCTGGGGTCTGAGGGGCGGGTCCCATAGGGAAATTTAGTAAATGCTTAGTAAATTTATCTTATTCTATATGAATGTCAGGATATTGTTCAATGTTTGGTGAACATGATTCAATTTTGCATATATGACGGGACTGATTGATAACGTTGATTTTATGTGATTTTCATTATGTATATGAATATGATTGGTTATGTTGTGTTTATATTCATTTTCAACCTAATTTCCCGGTTGTAAAGGGATTGATAAACTGTATAAACACAGATATGTGGTCTTCCCTAGTTTCATTTAGTTAATTAAAAGTTGGCCGCTAAGGAACATACCTGTATACTAACTGTTTGTAACGACATGGGTCACAAAAGGTCACAGGTCAAATTGTCAATCAATGTCGATCAATATCGTGTAAGTGTTATATGAATATCCTATCATAATGATAACCTATGTCAAAGGTCATAATATGGGTGACGAAAGGTCAAATGTCAATTGTTTATCAATGTTGATCAATATCATATTTATTTAATATGCATATCATATTACAGTTTGAAGATATACCAAAGGTCATTATTTAGGTAACCAAAGGTCACAGGTCAATTATCAACCTATGTCGATCAATATCGTGTACATGTCATATGCATATCTGATAACAGTTATCAGTTGTACCAAAGGTCATTATATGGGTCACCAAAGGTCAAATTGTCAATCAATGTCGATCAATATCGTAGAAATTTTATATGCATATCATATTACAGTTTCAAGATATACCAAAGTTTATAATATCGGTTACCAAATATCACAGGTCACTTCGTCAATTAATGTCGATCACTGTCGTGTACATGCTACATATATGCATAACTTATATCAGTCATAATTTATACCAAAGTTCATTTTACATGTCACCAAAGGTCAAATGTAAAATTGTTAATCAATGTCGATCAATATCGTGTACATGTTTGAGTAAAATCTTTTTATTCAGGCAAAACATTTTGATATTACAAATATATCCTCTCACAGGAGGGCTTGCACACGTCATTCATTCTACTTTTTTTCACATTCATTCTACTTGCATATTATGTCTTTAAATATAATTCATAAAGTAATCATTTCGGTAATTCTCTCTCTCTCTGTCTCTCTCTCTCTCTCTCTCTCTCTCTGTCTCTGTCTCCCTCTGTCTGTCTCTCTGTCTATCTGTCTCTCCACATAATTGTTTGGACAAGTAAATATACAAATAAAGTAATAATAAATAAATCAATCAACAACTCTTTCAATAAAAGAGTACTACAAAAAAAAAATATAATGATAATCAAGTGAAGAAAATAAATGCGTAAATATGTTGGTGGAATTTTAGTATTAATCCGGAATCCGAAATTCGATTTCGGATTCCGGATTAATACATCAATATCTTATCATAGTGATAAGTTATACCAAAGGTCATTATATGGGTCACGAAAGGTCGAAGGTCAAATTATCAACCAATGTCGATCAATATCGTGTACATTTTATATGCATATCATTTTACAGTGAAAAGTTATACCAAAGGTCATTATATGGGTCACCAAAGGTCAAAGGTCAAATTGTCAATCAATGTCGATCAATATCGTGAACGTGTTTTTGAATATCTTATAACAGTCATAAGCTATACCAAAGGTTATCATATGGGTCACCAAAGGTCAAAGGTCAATTTGGTAATCATTGTCGATCAATGTCGTATACATTTTACATGAATATCATGTTACAGTTTGAAGATTTATCAAAGGTCATTATATGTGTCACCAAAGGTCACAGGTCAAATTGTTAATCAGTGTCGATCAATATCGTGTACGTGTTATATGAATCGTACTGTCGTGATATCCTATCATAGTGATAAGTTATACAAAAGGTCAAAATATGGTTGACGAAAGGTGTCTTATCGTAATATATATATATATATAGTCTTATCGTATCTTAATATCGTGATATCGTATCGCAATATCATCATATCGTATCGCACTGTCATGATATCGTATCGTTGTGTCGTGATATCGTATCGTTGTGTCGTGATATCGTATCGTAGTATCGTGATATCGCATCGTAGTATCGTGGTATCGTATCATACTGTCGTGATATCGTATCGTACTGTCGTGATATCGTATCGTTGTGTCGTGATATGGTATCGTACTGTCGTGATATGGTATCGTACTGTCGGGATATGGTATCGCTGTGTCGTGATAAAGTATCGCTGTGTCGTGATATGGTATCGTACTGTCGTGATATGGTATCGTACTGTCGTGATATCGTATCGTTCTCTCGTGATATGTATCGTACTGTCGTGATATGGTATCGTACTGTCGGAAATGGTTTCGTACTGTCGTGATATGGTATCGTTGTGTCGTGATATGGTATCGTACTGTCGTGATATGGTATCGTTGTGTCGTGATAAAGTATCGCTGTGTCGTGATATGGTATCGTACTGTCGTGATATGGTATCGTACTGTCGTGATATGGTATCGTACTGTCGTGATATGGTATCGTACAGTCGTGATATGGTATCGTACTGTCGTGATATGGTATCGTTGTGTCGTGATATGGTATCGTAGTATCGTGATATCGCATTGTAGTATCGTGGTATCGTATCATACTGTCGTGATATGGTATCGCACTGTCGTGATATCGTTTCGTTGTGTCGTGATAAAGTATCGCTGTGTCGTGATATGGTATCGTACTGTCGTGATATGGTATCGTTGTGTCGTGATATCGTATCGTACTGTCGTGATATGGTATCGTTGTGTCGTGATATGGTATCGTACTGTCGGATATGGTATCGTACTGTCGTGATATCGTGTCGTAGTATCGTGATATCGTATCGTACTGTCGTGATATGGTATCGTACTGTCGGATATGGTATCGTACTGTCGTGATATCGTATCGTACTGTCGTGATATGGTATCGTTGTGTCGTGATATCGTATCGTAGTGTCGTGATATCGTATCGTACTGTCGTGATATGGTATCGTTGTGTCGTGATATGGTATCGTACTGTCGTGATATGGTATCGTACTGTCGTGATATGGTATCGTGTACTGTCGTGATATGGTATCGTACTGTCGTGATATGGTATCGTACTGTCGGATATCGTATCGTACTGTCGTGATATAGTATCGTAGTATCGTGATATCGTATCGTACTGTCGTAGAATCGTATCGTACTGTCGGATATGGTATCGTACTATCGTGATATGGTATCGTACTGTCGTGATATGGTATCGTACTGTCGTGATATGGTATCGTACTGTATGATATGGTATCGTACTGTCGGATATCGTATCGTACTGTCGTGATATAGTATCGTAGTATCGTGATATCGTATCGTACTGTCGTAGAATCGTATCGTACTGTCGTGATATGGTATCGTACTGTCAGGATATGGTATCGCTGTGTCGTGATAAAGTATCGCTGTGTCGTGATATGGTATCGTTGTGTCGTGATATGGTAACGTACTGTCGTGATATGGTATCATACTTTCGTGATATGGTACCGTTCTGTCGTGATATCGTATCGTATTGTCGTGATATCGTATCGTAGTATCGTGATATCGTATCTTACTGCCGTTATATCGTATCGTATGGTCGTGATATGGTATCGTGCTGTCATGATATCGTATCGTACTGTCGTTATATCGTATCGTACTGTCGTGATATCGTATCGTACTCTCGTGGAATCGTATCGTAGTATCGTGATATCGTATCGTAGTATCGTGGTATCGTATCGTACTGTCATGATATCGTATTGTACTGTCGTGATATTGTATCGTACTGTCGTGATATCATACCTGCCAAGGGTCAAATGTTGACAAACTGGAGATCTCCAGTTTGAGGACTGTCCTCAAACTGGAGATTGCGCGCGGCGACATTTTTACTAAACATGTTGAATTCATCAACAAAAAAACAACACAAATTAATTGAATAATAGTATTCAATTTTATAACAAGTAAATTAAAGTTATTATAACTTGTTCTGAATAGTGAATGAAACTACTGAATTGTAAACAAAAGTTGGATCAAAATCTCAGGAGTCAGTGACTCTCAGTTGTAAAATCCTTAGAGTCAAATAAAAATCCTGAGATGAATTGTTTTCAAATGTATACTGATATTGATATAGGTCAATTTTGGATTGAATTAAATGTAGCATATTCAAAAGCATTAGTTTAATTGAATTTACCTTCAAATAATTCCATATATAGTTTCAATATATTTATTTTTTTTAATAATCTAAATATAGAAATTAAAGGCTCTTCTTTTTAAATCAAATCCATGAGTATAAGTTTCATTGGAGAAATAAATAAAAAGTAAGTATCTTTCTTTGTTAATGACATTATTTTCCACAAAAACAATTGTCTAAAATCAGGAGAGAGAAAGAAAAAAATACTGAAAAAAATTGTCCATTTCCGGATTCCGGGTCCATTTTTAGGATATTCATCACAACAAACATGGCCGCCGTCAACAGCATGGTGGCGACTTTTTTAGAAGTCTGACTGCAGTTCTTTGCCAACATTCTTAAATCAATAAAAATATACTGATTTGTTGGCAAATATGGCTATTTTAGGGTTTGTATAACTTCTTTGGAAAAATCTACGTTGCTAATAGCTTATTTTACTACAGGTAAGTGGATTATTGGAAACTTCACCTGAGACAGTCGGCCGGGTTTGTCACAGTTGACCGACTCTTTTAATTAACCCCTAGGGGTCAATTAGTGTCACTGACCATAGCTAGTATGCCCTTTGATGATTCTGTATATTGGACAACGTTTTAAGACTGATATACACACTAATTTTAGTCCGAATTTGAGCGTCAAATTGGCGCACGTCAGGGAGGGAGAGGTACTTGGGCCAAGCGGGAGAAAACTGGAGAATTTGATAAAATTCGGGACCCGCGCAGGTCATTAATTTCAAACTGGAGAATTTGATTTTTAAATTGAATATTCGGGAGTCTCCCGCCCAATGCGGGAAACTTGGCAGGTATGTGATATCGTATCGTAGTGTCGTGATATCGTGTCGTAGTTTCGTAGTATCGTATCGTAGTGTCGTGATATCGTGTCGTAGTATCGTAGTATCGTATCGTACTGTATGATATCGTATCGTAGTATCGTGATATGGTATCGTACTGTCGGATATGGTATCGTACTGTCGTGATATGGTATCGTACTGTCGTGATATGGTATCGTACTGTCGTGATATCGTATCGTAGTGTCGTGATAAAGTATCGCTGTGTCGTGATATGGTATCGTACTGTCGGATATGGTATCGTACTGTCATGATTCCGTATCGTTGTGTCGTGGTATGGTATCGTACTGTCGTGATATGGTATCGTACTGTATGATATGGTATTGTACTGTCGTGATATCGTATCGTACTGTCGTGATATAGTATCGTAGTATCGTGATATGGTATCGTACTGTCGTAGAATCGTATCGTACTGTTGTGATATGGTATCGTACTGTCGTGATATGGTATCGTGTCGTGATACGGTATCGTACTGTCGAGATATGGTATCGCTGTGTCGTGATAAAGTATCGCTGTGTCGTGATATGGTATCGTACTGTCCTGATATGGTAACGTACTGTCGTGATATGGTATCGTACTGTCGTGATATCGTATCGTACTGTCGTGATATGGTATTGTTGTATCGTGATATGGTATCGTAGTATCGTGGTATCGTATCATACTGTCGTGATATGGTATCGTACTGTCGTGATATCGTATCGTACTGTCGTGATATCGTATTGTAGTGTCGTGATAAAGTATCGCTATGTCGTGATATGGTGTCGTACTGTCGGATATGGTATCGTACTGTCATGATTCCGTATCGTGTCGTGGTATGGTATCGTACTGTTGTGATATGGTATCGTACTGTCGTGATATCGTATCGTACTGTCGTGATATGGTATCGTTGTGTCGTGATATCGGATCGTAGTATCGTGATATCGTATCTTACTGTCGTGATATCGTATCACTGTGTCCTGATATGGTGTTATACTGTCGATATGGTATCGTACTGTCGTGATATGGTACCGTTCTGTCGTGATATCGTATCGTAGTGTCGTGATATCGTATCGTAGTATCGTGATATCGTATCTTACTGCCGTTATATCGTATCGTACTGTCGTGATATGGTATCGTGCTGTCATGATATCGTATCGTACTGTCGTTATATCGTATCGTACTGTCGTGATATCGTATCGTACTCTTGTGGAATCGTATCGTAGTATCGTGATATCGTATCGTAGTATCGTGGTATCGTATCGTACTGTCGTGATATCGTATTGTTCTGTCGTGATATTGTATCGTACTGTCGTGATATCGTATCGTAGTGTCGTGATATCGTGTCGTAGTATCGTATCGTAGTGTCGTGATATCGTGTCGTAGTATCGTAGTATCGTACTGTATGATATCGTATCGTAGTATCGTGATATCGTATCGTACTGTCGGATATGGTATCGTAGTGTCGTGATATGGTATCGTACTGTCGTGATATGGTATCGTACTGTCGGGATATGGTATCGCTGTGTCGTGATAAAGTATCGCACTGTCGTGATATGGTATCGTACTGTCGTGATATGGTATCGTACTGTCGTGATATCGTATCGTAGTGTCGTGATAAAGTATCGCTGTGTCGTGATATGGTATCGTACTGTCGGATATGGTATCGTACTGAAATTGTAGTTTTATGGTTTGTGTTTGGGTATCTTTCCCTGCTTTATTTTTGGTGTGTTTTGTATTACTGGGGATATGATCGTGTGTGTATATGTGGGTTTCGAAATTCGATGTAGGGGAATTTTCCCGGGTTTTCGTGTAGTATCGTACGGGTTATGTTGTATTTGGATTTTAACGTTGTCGGATAGGGTAGTAGTCTGATATGGGTATTTTTGGATATGGTATAAAGGGGTTTTAATGGTATTTAAATGGGGGGTATTTTTTGTAAATGTTTTTGGGTTTTTTATGGACTCTGGGGGTTTGTTGTATTCTTCGGTATTATGTACGTGTGATTGTTTGTACGTTGATTGTACCGTACGGTCGTTTTTTTGGGTTTTGTTTTTCCCCGGGTTTGGGAATGTTTAGGTTTTATATCGTTTGGCGTGAAATTATGTTGTTTTTTTTTGGTATGTTTGTGGAAATTTATCGCTGGGATTTTAATCGTACGTCGGATAGGTTGGCTTTGGAATGGATGAAATGTGGATATGGTATCGTTCTGTTGTTTCGTATCGTTTTCCCGTAGGGACTTACTGCGGGTATATCGTGGGGGCGTGATATGGAAAGACGTGGGTTTTGGTACGCTTTTGGGGGTTCGTTTTGTTGATCGTAGTTAAAAAAATATCGTGTGTCTGTATTATTTTCGTCGTGATAAGGGGGCTGTGGGGATAGGTACCTTTCTGTGGAAATTGTTGTATTCTTTTAAATTTTGGGGTTTTTGTATTTTTTGGGTTTATGTATTTTTTAGGTTTCGTTTTGTTCTTTTCGAAATTTTTTTAATTTTATTTTTTTATTTTAAATGTGGATATGGGGGTTTTTGGGGGGAATCGTTTGTGGAAAATTATTGTAGTATCGTGGCGTATTTGTTAATTCGTTTTTCGTGTTGTATGGTTTCCTTCTTTTATCAAAAGGGTTTTTTCGTGTAGGGGTTTTTTTTTGTATTTTTGGGGTTTTTATCATTATGTATCGTCTGTTAATATCAGGGTACGTAAAGGTACTGTGGGATATGGATGTATGTCGGATTGGTATGGGGTTGTCGGGGGAATGGTATCGTAGTGGGTAGGTATCGGGGGTTCAAAAAAAAGATGGGTGTGAATGGTATGTCTCGTGTATGGTATCGTACTTCGTATGGGGGATCGTATTCGTATATTTTGTATTGGGGGTAGGTTCGTTGGAAAAATTATGGGGTCGTGATAGGGAAACGTCTGTGTTTTTTTGGAACTTTGCTGTCGATTGGTTTTGGGTGTATGGTACGTATTTTGTGATATGGATCGTATGTCGGTAGGTTTTTTTGTCTGTTTGGTATCGGGGGTGATATGGTATCGTCGTCGTGATAGGGATCTCGTTGGGGGTGTGGTAGTTTGTGGTGTATGGTATGGTGTCGTGAAGGTATCCTTTTTGGTTTTTTTGTGGAAGGATCGTCTGTCGGATTGTTCGTATGGTGATATGTATCGAGTTGTGATTGATCGTATGTCGGAATGTATTATGGGATATGGGAATCGTACGTCGTGATATGGGTTCTTGTGATATGGTATCTTTTGTTGATATGGTATCGTATGTCGGATATGTAGTATGTCGTGAATGTATTTTCGTGATTTTGATCGTACGTGTAGAATCGTATGTATGTGTGAGGGTGTTCGAATTATGTTTTTAATATGGGGGGGTTTGGAAAAAGTATCGGGGGTCTGATAGGTATCTACGGGTGATATGGAAAACGTACTGTCGGATAGGAAAGTACTTTTTTTTCGGATATGGTACTGTCTGAATTATTTGTATTCTGGTATGGTTGGGGAAGGGGTACGTAGTGGATAGGGTTTCGTGTCGTGAAAAATTTTTTTTCCCGTGAATTATCGATGTCGAAAAACGCTTTTTGGATTTAGTTTTGTTCGATCGTTGGTTGGTAGATCGTATGTTGTGATATGGTACCCGTCGTGAATGGTATTAGTTTTTTGTATCGTATGTCGTGATAGGATCGTATTGTCAAATATCCGTCGTGATTTTTATGTCTGTTTGGGGGATCGTTGTGGGTTGGTATCGTTGTTTAAAGGTATCGCGGGTGAATGGATCGTCGTTATTTCGTACGTCGTGGTTGTATCGATGTCGTGTTTAAATTTTGTGTCGTGATTGGTATCGTACGTGGGATATGGAATCGTCTGCGGAGGTTGTTGTTTTTTGGGAAGTTTTGGTTGTTTTTGGCGTTTTGGGTTTTTTTCCTGTCGGATTTTGTTGAAAATTCGTGTATTGTATGTACGTCGTAGAATGTATTTTCGTGAATGTAGGTCGTATATGGTATCTCTGTAATAGGGACCCTTGGGGAAAAAGTTCGCTGGTTGTGTTTGGTTTATTCGTATATGGTCGTACGGGGTTTATGGATCTTTAGTGGGGGTTTATGTATCGTTTTGATTGGTTCGGGGTTTAAAAAAAGCGTTGGTCGGGGTATGGAGTACTTTTGTGTATTTTTCCTGTGTATATGGTATTACTGTGGTGAATTACGTACTTGGGATTTTGTTGTCGGATATTTTTGGTTTCGTGTATGGTATCGATGGTGAATGGTTGTTTTTTTTAATGGTATGATTGTGATATGTATCTTAGCTTTATATGGTTCGTGATATGTATTTTACGTGGGATATGGTACGTCTTTTGTGAGGTTGTTTGGGTTTATCTACTGTCATGTGTATGGGGTTTTCTGTTTTTGGTTCGTATTTTTTTCCTTTTTAATGGTTTTGTCTGTGTGATATGGGCCTTTTCTGTGTGATACTTTATGTTTGTAATGGGTTTTTGGGATTTGTTTTATTTTATGCGTTATAGTTTTTGGGATTATGTGTGTTTGATATCGGAAATGTGTTTTGATCGTTTTCGGGTTATCGTATCGTACTCCGGGGAATGTATCGTGTTTGATTGATCGTATTGTTTTATTTCTATATGATGTCTTCTGTTTTGTACGTATTTTTAATCTTGGGTCGTTGTTGTCGTGACCCGGGTATGATTGGGAGTTCGTAATTCGTTTCTTTGTATTCGATATCGTGTCTGTAGATATCCGTAGTACGTGATATCGTTCGAAAACTTTTTTTTTGGGGTTGTATTATTTTTTTTTCCCTGGGTATGGGGGTTGGGAATGGCGTTGTCTTGAAAAAGTATCGGTGTGGGGATATGTTATCGCTGTCTTAAAGGATCTTTGTGGGGGTTTTTATTCGTTTGTTATTTTTTGGTTCGTTTTAAAAAATTTTTCGGTTGTCTGATAGGTATTTTGTCGGATAGGGTACCCTTTTATTTTATTTTTTTTTTTTCCCCCCCCGTTTCTGTTTGGGTATCGTTTGTCGTTGTAGGGTATCTATGTCTGATATGTACGTCGTCGTAAATTTTTTCCTGTGGTATGGTTTTTAGTCGTGATATGTAGGGGTTTCGTGGATTTTTCTCTTTTGTTTTCTTGTTTTTTTTTTCGTGGAAAAATTTTTTGTGTTTTTCTTCCCCCGTTTTTGGGGAAGAAAAGACCTGGTGGATTTCGTACTGTCTTAATTGCTTGGGGGTTTTTTCTGTCTTGTATCGTACTTTTCGTGAAGTACTTCTGCTTTAACGTATCGTAGGTCGGGGTATCGTGAGTAGGGATATCGTTCTTTACTGTCTTTATATTAGGGGGTTTTTTTTGGTATCGTTTGATCGGGGTTGTTTTGGTTTTTATGTTCTTAGTTTTTTCGTATTGTGTATTTTTTGTAGGCTTGTTCGTACTGTCGTGTTTGTATTGTTGGGTTTTGTATGTATTTCGTGATATGGGTCGTTTTGGTTTTGTTTTTTGTTATGTATTGGTTTTATCGTTTCTTAGGGAGTATTTTTTATCGTATCTCTTTTTTGTTTTTTAAAATTTTTTAATTGTACTTAAAAAAAAAAATTTAAAACCCCCCCCCCCCCGGGATAACTTTTTTTTTTCCCCCCCCCAAACCCTTAAAAAAAATTTTTTTTAAAAGGCTAGATAACAGGATTGTAGAGATAAAAAGGGCCCGGGAAACAAGGTGTTTTTTTTAAAAAAAAATTTTGATTTTGGAAAAAAAATTTTTTGGGGGGTTTGTTATTCTAGCCCCGGGGGGGTTCTTTTGGAAAAACCCTAAAAAAAAAAAAATTTAAGGGGGTGAATAATGTTTAAAAAGGGGGGGATGGATCCGGGGCGGCCCCCAAAAAAGGGGAGGGGGAAAAGGGGGGGGAAACAAAGGGGCCCTTAAACAAAGGGGTACTATTCACCCACCCAAAAACCCCAAAAAACCCAAAAAAAAAAAAATTTAAAATTTCATCGTACTGTCGTGATATGGTATCGTGCTGTCATGATATCGTATCGTACTGTCGTTATATCGTATCGTAGTGTCGTGATATCGTATCGTACTCTCGTGGAATCGTATCGTAGTATCGTGATATTGTATCGTAGTTTCGTGGTATCGTATCGTACTGTCGTGATATCGTATTGTACTGTCGTGATATTGTATCGTACTGTCGTGATATCGTATTGTACTGTCGTGATATTGTATCGTACTGTCGTGATATCGTATCGTAGTGTCGTGATATCTTGTCTTAGTATCGTAGTATCGTATCGTAGTGTCGTGATATCGTGTCGTAGTATCGTAGTATCGTGATATCGTATCGTACTGTCATTGTATCTTATTGTAATATCGTGATATCGTATCGTAATATCGTAGCTTAGTATTAAACAAAGCGATATTACGATGTCCCGAATCAGCCACCATATGAAACAGATATAAACTAATTATTTTAAGGTTCTCAGACCTATACACGATACTAAGCCTCAGTATGATACACAAATGGACCTCGAGAAGTAAAACAATGTGATTGTTTGAATGAGGACCGAATGATGATTGGTTGGGAACCATAGTGTGTGTTCTGTTCATCTTCAATACGCCACGTGGTGTCATCTTTAGGAACTAAAACACACAAAAAAGACAATTCTGAGGGGTGTTAAGTAATGCTAAAGTAACGGGGTAGTGAGAGGTCCAGGTCTGGACCTCGGAGTAATGATCGGACCTCGGAGAAAGGGTGTGTAAACTAAAAGTGGACCTCTGAAACGGGTAAATGCGAGTACAGTACTGTACACACACACACACACACACGCACACGCACACACACACACACACACACACACATATATATACAAATATGTGCATGCTATACATATGTACATTGCTCTACCCGAGGTAACTTGAATTATTTTTGTATTCTTGTAATTGTATTATGTCGATGAGATGTATACTCTCAAGATTAATAAAGAATTGAAATGCAATCAATTTGGACTTCTGTCGGAAAGATCAACAACACTCCAAATGTTAACAGTTCTGGACGAATGGACACAGATGTTAGACACGGGAGGAGAAATCAGTGTAATTTACATGGACTTTATGAAGGCTTTTGACAAGGTACCCCATCGTCACCTGATACCTAAGTTGTACAAATATGGAATCAGACATAAAGCTGTAAAGTGGATAGAAAATTCCCTGGACAATAAACACCAACGAGTCGTAGTTGATGGATTCACATCGAAATCCAACGGCGTGCTCAGCGGAATTCCTCAATGAAGTGTGTTAGGGCCAACTCGTTTTGTTCTGTATATTAACGATATGCCAGGGGACACAATATCACCGGTACCGTGTCCGTCATTCGCAGATGACACAAAATTACACCGCAAAATCAGAGATGACACGTTAGCACTCTTCAATCAAAATGGTCGGATAATTGGTTATTACAGTTTCATTGCAACAAATGTAAGGTACTACACATTAAAAAGGATCTGGCAATTGGGAATAAAATTTTAAATGACAAAACGGAGAACACATCACGCTAGAAAATATTTCGTTGGAAAAAGATTTGGGCATATCAGTAGATGATCAATTAGACTTTCGAACGGATATACAAAACTTTATTGATAAAGTAAATTCTTTTCTGGGCATCATCATGACAGCTTTTATGTTCAATGACGAAATGCATGTTTAAACAACTGTTGAGGGCAGTCATGACATAATTTGGATTACCCGGCGTGTGTATGGAACCCCTATATAAACAGAAGGATATCGACATGCTAGAAAGTGTACAACGTAGAGCTACAAAACACGTACCAGAGCTAAAGGAACTATCCGATAGAAAACGATTACAGAAGTTAAAACTCCCTACACTGAAATACAGGAGGATGTGAGGGGACTTGATAAAAAAAATAAAATAATCAAAAACTTTTTCGATAACAGAGTAACCTCATATTCATTTAATTTTGACGTCGACCAGCAAACTAGTGGCCACAATTTTAAAGCGACTATTCGGGGAAACAAACTTAGTCTAGATGCATTATCTGGTCTTCCAAAAGTTCTATCACAGCAATGCGATGGTCAAGTTCTGCTTGCATTGTCCAGTTTTGACCACTTTAATTCGGGAAAAGCCCTGTCCTAATATAACACATATCTATTTTTATAAGTCACGTGGTATTTCGAAAACGAGGCAGTGAGAAAACGTCAACAGAAACACGTGAATTTTTAGAGATGTCCGATTCATCAAGCAGTCAAAGCAGTAACACGGTACGTAAACACTTAATAAACATGTCATATATGATGCATGTGTGGGACTTATGCCTAAAGATTGTTTTCATATGACTTAATACATGCAATAATAACAATAAAAACTGAAATCGGTGTGAATCGGCATCCGATGCAGAGATGGGGCCCAATGTGGGGTAATCTAATGTATGTCATCGTTACCGGTGATATCGTGATCAATTCATTTACACTAAATCAATAATCGTGTAGGCATATATATATATATATATATATATTAGAAAACAATCAAGACATAGTGTTATTGATTTAACAGGATATGAGTAGATGAGGTGAATGCTTACAGTAATTTAAACAATCAAATATCATGCATGTAGACCTACATGTATTTCTCGACAGAAGTGAAGCTTCGGGAAACGTTTCAATTACCAATATGTTATACATGTATACATGCACATGCACATAACGGCTATTGACAAAGCCTCTTAGCTCCAAGATTCTTACTTCCATGACGATATGTGTTTTGTTTTCTCATCAGTTTGAAGAACTTCATGTAATGAATTGCCAATTCAACCTCGAGCTCCCTGTTTAGGACGGAGTTTCCAATTTTGGACAGCTCAATTTACTATTATCAATTAATAAAGCTAAACTATTTGTATATTTAAAGATCTATTGATTCTTTATAAAAGAAATACTCAAAATATGCTGTTTTATATTGTTATTTTATTTGTCTCTATATATTGAATAAATTTCAATTATGTTTAATTTTGAATAATGAGTTCCCCCATGGAAAGTTGTAATAGTTTGCATAGTACTGCTGTATGTATAACATTATTTAAATTTTGCACTTGAAGAATTCTTTTGATACCAAAGTCTTACCCCCATCATTACCATTTAAAGGAATGCTGCTGTCATTGATCACCAAACATAATCAATATACCAAATAGAGCATACCTATATAGCTATAGACTAATCATATTTTCATACCAGGCTTATGTGATCTTGTTAACTGAAGTGTATTAGAATACCTACTTTTGGTTGCTGAACATGCAAATTTCTTTAGTTTTCTATTGTTACACATATATAAATGAATTAGTATGTACATGTATACAAATATACATGTATATACAAATGTATTTATATTTTGTCTTCGATATGCATAGCAATATAAAATTCATCAGTAAACTTTTCTGTTGCATTGCATTGTAAACTTTTTCCTTCAGTTTTGCTCTTACAATAATTTCTTGCTTTCTCATCAGATAGATTATGAATATGCACAAGTCCATACATCCCCAAGGAGGGGGAGGGGATTAAGGAGGAGGGGAGGAACCTGTGGACGGCTAAGGGGTCGAGGAAGGAGTCTCGGGGCAGACAGCAGTCCAAGGATGGAGAGGGCGAGGTAGAGGAAGGGGGCCAAGGGGTGCACATGGTACAGTTGCTGTGCTGCAGCAGGAGGATCGGGCCAGGGTACTGACATTGCAACAGCAAAGGAGAAGGGATCTACATGAACCTTGCGCTCCTATCATACAAAGCTAATAATCATATTTTTGTAATATTAGTAGTGTGACTTTCTGTATGCTACTGTTTTATGAATGTTATCCACAATTTACTTCATCATTCAAATTATTTTGACTAGTTGATAATCAATTACAAAGTACTGTATTATTTCTTTTCATATCTTTTTTATTTTGATATTTCTTTGGCATGTACACAGACAAAAAGAACAGTAGACATTTTACCAAAGCATTCAGGAGACAATTTATACTATTACTCACTGAAAGTGTTAAATTTTACCAAAAATGCACAGACCCTCTCACACATCAAACATACTTCCCATATGTGTATGAACACCTAATTTTTAACCAACCAAGTGAATGGTATGGTTATAAGACCTGTTTCTCTAGGTAGGTATTTACATTACACATGGGGGTATTTCATTTTAGTTCACAGAATATTGAAAAAATATGCAACTAGACACTTGATTAACACATTTATCAGAATGAACCATCTATGAACACAATGTTATTATAAGTTAATAACAACTACACACAATGTTAGTACACACGTGCACCTCAAACACATTCTCACAAGTGAACACTTCGTATACACACTGATATAATTGAACACTTCCTACAAACTGATAGTGAACACTTCCTACACACACTGATAATTGAACACTTCCTACAAACTGATAGTGAACACTTCCTACACACACTGATAATTGAACACTTCCTACAAACTGATAGTGAATAATTCCTACACACACTGATAATTGAACACTTCCTACACACACTGATAAGTGAACACTTCCTGCAAACTGATAATTGAACACTTCCTACACACAATGTTGAAAGAACACCTGCATTTACTGTCAAGTGAACACTCTCAAACACACACTAGTACTGAAATGTAAACACCTGCAATACACCATTAAGTGAACACCTACCTCCTACATGTTCTGAAATTGAACACCACATTTACACAATACTTACTTCCACAAACAATTATCAAAAAACGCATACATACCTTAAATAAAACCTTAGTAGAAAAATTTGGAATGAAATTTGAGGGAGAATAGATAAGTTATATAAGTGCATTTAAATTTATCAACTCAAAAACCAAAAATAAGGAAAAACAGTTATTTTTATACATTAGAATGCTACAGTACTCCCACCCACATGGATTTGTTCTATAATAATTGTTTTATGTATTAGGATATAATCAGAAGGATGGACCCAAAGCCACTGATAAATTTAGTTCTTCAGCTAGTGTATCGTCAGCCAGGCCTAGTTTTTGACCTTTGCGAAAATGTAGGTGAACCAGAGGATCCAGGACTAGAACCAAATGCTGCTCCTCCAATTCATTTCAACTGTACTGCACATCCAACATATCTCCATTGGAGAATGATATTTGCACCACATGCTTTTCTTTGACAAGTTGTGGGTATTCGAACTGACGTGAGTTACAACAGGGCACTTTGTCCTTCATCCTCTGCAAGCTCATCATCAACATCAACCTCTTCCATTTCTATGGGATCTTCAGCCATTGGCAAGTGTTCAGGTTGATGTGTCTGAGGTATACTGGATAGTAAAAGATAATGTACAATGTAATTCATTTAAACAAGAGGCCCAATGAACCTGTATCGCTCACTTGGCTATACAGCAACTTTGAAGTTATCTCAGTTATTTCTGAAGATACTATGAAGATTACCGCTTTATCAAAATCACAGTAGGCTAGGTTTATCAATAACAATTAACTTCCAGCATACAATTAGGTTTCAGAGCCTCTGCTAGTGAGAAACCATTTTTTTTAAAGATTAAGCCTATATTTAACCCAAATTACATAGAATGAATGTCATTCATTTTGAACAAACTTGGTAGCCTTTTACACCAGCATGCTACGGGCCTAATATCAAGTACCTGTGCCTCTTGGTTATTGAGAAAAAGTTGTTTAAAGTAAAACGTGGACACCGGATGGCCAGACAGAAAGACAGCGGGACAGACGTCGGATGCCGCCCCAGTACTCCTCCACAGCAGCATATTACAGTTATAATTATATGTTTCTTGGTTATTGACAAAAATGTCCTTTTAGTTTACTATTGAGGATGTTAGACCTGTGTGACCTTGAATGACATTGACAGCAAGGTCATCCATTTACAGACTGTGTGCAGGATGACAGGTGACAGAACATAATGTCCTGCGGGGAAATTGGGCGTACCAATACCTCTTTACTATATATACAAGTAAATGTATTATTATAGCAATAAGAACACACCATCAAAAATAACACAACATACTTACTCAATAAATGAGGTGTCATCCTCTTTAGCCTTCTGTTGGTAATGGGAAAGCAAGCTGGCATTAATGTTACTCTGGGAGTCTGATTGTAATGCTTCCACACAAGATAAATCAGACGAGTGTGATGACTGAGCTCTGAAATATTAAAATTATGAAAAATTACACAATTCTTTTAAAAACAAATATATATGCCCGAAATGGTGTATTATTTATTCATGACATGCAGTAGCAGAGCATGTTTATAATTACAGAATATAAATTTAGTATGTTTGACTGCTCACCCTACCATACAATATGGTGCTGGGTCTAACAGTTAAAATATGTTGTAAAAAACAAAATAGTAAAAACATTTATGGAATTACAATGTCATATATGTGTGACCTGCTACAGTTTACTTCAACACGGAACGATGAACACTGAATAAAAAAATTAAGATACATCGATGTATATTTTGAGGGGTTATAAATCCAACATAGTTAGATCCAAGAACTTACTCTATATCTGAGACATCGGAGGTCTATCTATAGCTATAGGTTCTTTATGGGCATGTGCAGGCGTAGATGTTACTGGTGTAGGGGTGCACACATGTGATGGCGGTCCCATAGACGTTTCAGCTGGTGTCGGGATGTCTTCACCTGCATGAACTTCTTGTGTCAATGAAGTGCACTTGAAAAATATAAAAATAATTATGTACTGCATGCTAAGTTATAATGATAATCTTTTCCCCACAAATCGTAATTTTTACCACATTTCAAAGAATGGAACAAAACAGCACTTGTATTTGAAGCCATACACCAATATTATTTGCAAATCGTTTATATTATGAGTCAACTGTATATCTGAAACATATAGGCCTATATGCCTACATGTAATATGATAGTCGTCCTGAAAGTCCTACTGAACTTTACACATACACCATTTTGTATTTAATAAAGAAAACAGTAAGCTTGATAGGTCTGACATTAATCATCAGTCATACATCAATTTATAATTTTTCATAATTAAAATGATAGTGGCATAAATATAGCCTATATATATATATATAGCTGTGATATGCGAACAATAAAAAAAAACGTATAAATTACCCCTTACGGGGCCCCATAAAACGGAGGTGGAATGTGTCTATCTCTTCATTCTACACCAATCGGAACACCTCGCCTCCGTCTGCGAACGTAGGCTCGGAGGTAAGTGTATGAATACACATGAAAATGATGGGTCCAGGTGATTCGCCAGACGATGACCAAATTACCGCGAACTATAGCTGGCGATAGGGTAAACAACATGGCTGCGCCCAGTCTATTCCATGCGGTTTTTAAGTATTTCACTGTATATGTGAAGAGTAAGCGTTATATCAATGTTATTGACATGTTTTTCATTTTAGTTTTGTGTTATATTTATGATCCAACCGTATTTGTAAAGATCTACTATGTGTGTACCGGTACATGTAACATCTACAGCCAGGTTATTCCCTTATTGTTTTTATTAAATCCATTTTTTTTTTAACGACAGCGATGCGTTCCTTATATCAACAAAAGTATCCCTAAAAAGTCCTCTTGTCTGCCAAATGTCATAAATGTTAGTTAACTCACCGAGAATACACATTAATAATAGCTAGACTGATTTAATTCTGGTAGATGCTTGAGTAAAAAAATAAGTGGCATGAGTATGATAATCGTAAGAATAAAATACACTCTTCAACATTAGACATGTATTTGAAATACATTTTATATATGATTTTAAATTTTACATTAATTCACAGGTAGCAACCTTGATTCTGAAACCTATATATATAACTTTATAAAAAAATACTGTACCTCTTGACCACCTTGATAGATTTCAAGTCATCAATACGTTTTGTTGCGCCTTGTCCTTGATTAAAAGTTTTTCATCAATATATCATTGTTGTGGTTCCTTGGATTTCTTTATGATTATATACAATTTCACCACCTCTTAAAGTTTATGTACAGTTTCCCAAAAAAAAGATCATTTTAAATTTGTAAAAATTGTCTCACAGTCCTCTTTTTCCTTTTATATACTGGCTTGTAGATATTTAAACACAAGTTGGGTGAAATTTTATCAGCAGGTCTTTCCAATGCTTGTTGAGTCTATTTTTGAATTGGTTAATTGTCTCACTTTCTACCACTTCCCCTGACAAGTTATTCCAGTCATTGATTACTCTTATACTAAAGGAGTTTGTTCTGATGTTCAGTCTGGTTTGGGGCTTCATACTTTTGTATTTGTGTCCTCTAGTCCTCCTGTTTGTCTCTATTTCGAAGAAATCTTCTTTTTCAAGGTTGTCTATTCCCTTGATTATTCTGAATGTTTAAATCATATCCGTTCTTTTTCTTCTGTATCATGTAATGGTATATTCTATCTGAGTTAGTTACAATTTCTATGGTGTATTGTCAAGTCTCAGTTTTTTCCTGGCAGTTTTTATGTTTGATTTGTTCATGGCACTTGTATGTTGTCTGTTGGCAATTAATAACTGTTGTGAGTGGTCAGTTGAACCATTTACTTTGAAGATTGTGAGGTTATCTAAGAGATTCAACAATAATAGCTTGGATCTAATTTGTACTTTTCACTCATTTGTCAATATGCTTGGGTATGTGTAGTGAGGGCCGATAACTCTGTTGGAGCACGAAAGACGGATAAAAATAAATTCCTTTCCTTTAACATTAATACCTTGCACTTAATTTCCTCACTTTCACTTAATACCACACATGCACTTCATTCACTGGTGTGACATTTAAACCCTCAATTATGTTTAAAAATTAACACTGGCACGAGGAAATTGAAAGTTTTGGGGTTACCAGTGTAATAATTCTCACAATTCTACAGTTTTCTGGAATATGACACTTTAATTGATTATGAGACATCAATTGGCATCTATCCAAGTATAAGTTCAGGGCCTCTTGTGCGTTGTTCAATGATGTAGTTACTAACGACTACAAGGAGACCCAGCCTCAAAATGATCCTACATGACTGAATCATATGTGTGGTGATAAAACTAGCAAACAAACAAACCTAAGTAAAATCAGCTTAGGAACAAACGCACTTGCAGTACATGTATTCTAATGGATGAATAGTGACATGCCATCAAAGTTTAAAAAATGTCATGCATCTTTTGACATCAAAATCAATGTGTTGAGCATTTTGTTAAAAATACTATGAATCTAATTTATTGAGCAAAGTTTTTAATTGAATAAGACATCAGCTGACCAGAGATTTATTACTTGTACATGTATATAATTTATTTTCTTTATTTTCATTTTTACAATCTCATCATCATCATCTTCATGTGAATGTACTATCTTGACATATACTGTTAAGTGCATATTCATCAAAATACACATCAGCATTTTTTTTACCATGTATATATGGCATACATATATTGAACTTCCAATCCAAAACAAAAAAGATGGGGGGGGGGGGGGGGGGGGGGGGGGGGGGGGGTAGATCTTACAGCCTCATTCCTCCACATCACATAATATGACCCACAACCTTTCATAGCAAGATATCATTCACATATGAACTAATGAATTGCCTATTGTATATCAAAATGGTATTCCTAATGTATTAATTATGATAAATATTTCACTTAATTGTCAAGATGGACAGGAAAGTGTGAAAAAAGAGAAGAAGTTAGGAAAGGTAGTGGAAAAAAAGACAAATAAATACTAGTATGTTTGGCTTTGTCAAGGGCTGGGAGTAAGTACAAAAGGGTGCTTCTTGTGAAATGTAAAAATGATATCAATAATAGTTGTAATAGTAATAGTTTAATCATACTTGGCAATTCAAACCAAATACCCAACTTATGAATTAACTACTGTAACTTTTTTTTACCATTTACTCCATTGTACTTCAAACTTTTCCTTAACAGTCACTCCTACCAGAAGCAATAGATTGCTGAACTTTATAATAAATGTCCTTTTTTGTGTTGATTAAAGAGTTTATATGTATTGAGTTGTGAAAACACCTCATTCGGTATAGATACTGCTCAATAATAATGATAATTTCATTATCAATTCTATTTATAGGTGAATACTTAACAGAAATCTTTAAGTACAGTAAGTGTAGTTTGAAACAATCTTCTAATTCAATTTAATTTTAATTAAAAAGTAAATAAGACTAGAATTCAACTTCTTCAGAATATATTTCACTTGGATTGTGGAGTGAAATAAAAAGGTGATTGAACTGCGATATCATCAGTGATTTAATTACATATGATATCTGTCAACAACAGTTAATGACCTTCTACTCCAGGTTTTAATGAATGATTTAAGTTTATTTTTTTAACAAAATTCAGTCTTGGTTCAGCTGACCAGAGATAATTATCACTGTGTCAACAGTCAATGTCACTGTTAAAATGTCAAGTCACTTTTAGCTGGTGTTTTTTTTACACTGGTACACATTTTGTTTTAGCTGTAGCATGAAGCAACAAAAGTTGACTTGTCAATGTTCAGGTTTTCATAAAGGGCTATTCCAAGCTTTCCTTCACCGGCCTAGGAGGCAATTTTCCATCACATCAATATTTTTTCTGGTATGTACAGTGTATATAGATGTAATCATATAGAAAAATCAAATCCCTTAACTTTAAACAAAAAGAACACAACAAGATAAGAAAAAACACATTTCTGGAGACATATATGTGGAGACATACATGATAGAAGAAAAGTTGGAGAACCGGATAATGATTTTACCATTAGTAAACTTTATCCTCTATCATAATATATTAATAGAATCATACCAAATTGATATGCTTCAGGGTTAACTATGTATTTTTATACCTAATAAACATAAAAATATTTTATTTCACCATTCTTTAACGGGTTTTGTATTATTTGAAATAATGTTCTAATAGGAATTTTATTTGCTTTTTGGAAAAAAAACTCTCCATGTTAACCACTTTCCTAAAGAAAACATCCTGGTTCATTTGCCTTTGTGGATGACACATGGTTGTGTTCTGTATAATGCTGATGAAAATAATATAAAAGTATATACATATATATATAATATTGGCAAAGGTTTGTTAATATTGAACAAAAATAGACTTTATCAAAGTGCAGGTATGATCATTACCCTGTATATAATGTATGAGTGCATAATCCAGCTGTGGAGGAACAGTACAGATATTCTGGGTCTGGTATAATATAAATCAGACTATAATCTAGCTGTGGAGGAACAGTACAGATATTCTGGGTCTGGTGTAATATGAATCAGACTAGACCTATATCTGCTGTCACTTCTTTTTTTATGATTTTCAAGTTAGAGAAAGGAGAACACATCTTTCATGAAAACTTATCTCGGCCGTGTTTACAAGTTTTCTGTATTTTACTTTTGTCTAGATTTCATATTATAATTTATATGCATTTATAACATCAACATTCCTGCATACATGTAATTCAGATATTGTAGAAGTCTTTATATGCTAGTGATAATTTGGATGTATATCAATAAGAAATACAATTGTACTTGAAATATCATAATCATAACATTCAGGTATGCTAATTCCTCCAAATTATGAGTCTTAAATTTCAGTGTTTTTACATATAAATATATCTACAAAAATATCATATTTGAAGGTGATCACGATGTTCTGCAAATCTTGCAATTGATAAAAATGTGGCTGTCATAATGAGATGGCAGGAATGATGATGTTTATAGATATCTTGGCATATACAAATGTATATATTGTATATATTGATGTACATATATATTAATTATATCAGACCTGTCATGACAAATATATATATATATATATATTAAAAGATAAAAGAATCAAGGGTGAGATCTGTCGAAATCATTTCAGAAAATTAGAGAACTAATATGTATTGAGTAACAGAAATACCCTACTTGACAATCGAACACTCGCTGACAAAACAAAACATTACCATTTGAGATTGTTAGACAAATATTTACTTGGAGGTAAATCAGCGACTTCCTAATGATCGAAATATGAGAAATATAACGAAATACTACAATCGTGATGTGGAAAACTTTTGACATCCCATTAACTACCGTTTTCACATCATGTCGATTTATGATGATCGCTGAATCTCGCCGTTTAATGAAACATGGGCGCCGCCATTTTTTGTGTCATGTGATCGAAAGTAGTCCAAAATGGTTACTACTTTGGTCCGAGTCTAGTTTCGGAGAAAATGACGAGGGGTTCCGATTGCATTCTACACATCATTTTTCATTTATGTTGCTTGAAACTAATAACCATTACACTTAAGCAACATACTTTATGCATTGTTTGTCAACAAAATTAAGGACATTTACGAGTTACATTCTGATTACGATATAAAATGTGCGGCAATAGAATAGAACTGACCCTACGCAGGCTACGGGCTTACCACTTATCCAGAAGAATCCGTGCTGCATGCTCGTTTGTAGAGAAACTATTTTCTTCATTGAATGTCTTCCACCTAGTGTGTTGTTTCCCCAGTCGTATAATCGGGTTGACCTGTGACCATTTCTATTTACGTCGCTATGTTGCCGAACTCGTTACAATTCTAGGCCGACATCTCTTAGCTTCGGAAGCCATGTTTCTGCCGCTTATGTTTACGTTCTACTTGCCTAGATTCTTGCGCATGCGCCCAAAGCGGGAAATTTGCATTTTATCTCGTCATTCGACAGTGAGAGGATTCCCCAGAAAATTATTATTTTTTAATTCTAGGGGTTACATATCGCCAAAACTTCAATAAGAATTTTTCATAAGAGTGTATTTTCTTTATGGATTTGCCGTTTTTTCAACTTTGACCTATTTCTTCCCCGAATAGTCGCTTTAAGATGTACAAACACCACTGAAACAATGACTGGGCGTATATTTTTCACAAGTAGGCCTATAGAGTGGTTGATACATGTTGTAAATTCCCAATCAATTGTTCAATTTGAAATTGAGGTGATCATTTCAAGAATGTAATATATGATTATTGATAATTGATATATGATTATGTTTATATATTATAATTTTATGAAATATTAACTGATATGGACATAGAGGCATTAAGCTGGAGTCCATTAAATTTCATTGGTATTGCGCTACCTAAATACAGATTGTATATACTGAGTAGCCTCCCTTGTCCGCGGTATGTTTCCCTTGACAACAACCATACAAGGCAGCCATAGTAGCAGGTTCCCGTTGGATATCCACGTAAATAAGGTTTCGGACTCATCTTTTTTTCCACAAACAGGTAAAATTTTCGTTTATTTGTCGATTTTTTAGGGAAAAGCTTTATCAGAGGACGCGTTTTTACTTGTAAAACCCCGAAATCTGATCTGAAGTAGCAATGCGGCAACAACACATTAGGCCTACCAGTACAGTACTGATCATGAGCCAGTACCACATTTGTTTATGAGTTAAGTCTGTCTTCGAAACTGTCCGTGCTGTCCTACCCGACCTCATTCTTGTTAAGACTGTATAATACTGCATGAATATGTCTATGCCTTTAATAGTAACAATAGTCTAAACGTAGCCGATTTACAATATATATAACTAGCTATATACTGATACATGGTTACATGCCTCCTACTGCCTGTATTACACCATACGAGTTATCGGATATTTCAATTCATATTATCAATTTCTCAATTTGCAATTTAGCAAACACTGTATGAGTTAAGTTGTATCTATACCGGTATACATCAACACATTTAGCTCCCCCCCCCCCCCCCCCCCCCCCCCCACACACACACACACACACTTCCCACACACATTACTCTTTCTACTCTTTCAACATCATTATTCTCTAATCACATTGACACTGCTCCAACACTGTTAGATGATATTATATGACAACAAATATATATCGCCTTGTAACCTCATCAGTTGCCATCATAAGAAATAATTTTTAGCTGGAGACCACAGGAGTTGAATCTCCTATGCAGAGACCTCACACTATAGCTACTTGTAACTGAAATACAATGACACAAGCTCCACTTTCCAAACTCTCACTAGACTTAGTCTGGACACAGGGGTTCATTACAGTTTATATGATATATGTCAGATATATATAAATATCATAACATATATGCGTAACATTGTGAACCCCTGATGTCTGAATCTACTATTTCAATTTCAACAAATTTTATTGTACAAGATCTTATAATACAAAGGGATTTGACAACAGGCTTAGCCTATATCAGTCTTCTCCCACATACATATGTAAATGACATTTTGATAATATAATATTGATAGCATTTTTCTAGACAACTTGAACAATAGAGCTATATAATTAGGGTTATTTATAACATTTGAACATACACTCATACACACATCATTGTAATAGTTTAAGTAGTTTTTCATAGTTTAATGGAATAATTTCTAGTTGAAAAGTATCAAAAGTTCAGGAAATATTTTTATTTATATACGTAAACATTATATATATATATATAAAAAATAGATAATTATACAAAATTTTGTAGAGCAAAAGCGCTTCACCTACCTGACATTGAGAAAGATGAGTATTTTATTGAACAATGATAATAATATACATACATATTAATGAAATATTATATAATTAATTGATTCAATGAGAATTAAAACCTTCTCGAATTAGTTATAAATCTTTCTACATTATTTAAAACAAATTTGTTAAGATCAAGTGAAAGTTCATAGTTACCACATGTTAGTAAGTTAATATCTATAAAACCAACTTGTATAAATATGTCATGTATAAAGTGCCTTATATGGTTGTAATTTGGACAATAGAAGAAGTAATGGTCTAGATCCTCAGAGTAATAACCACAGGAACAGGCTGAATTTGGAATTACATGTAGATGATCTATTAATCTGTGATAATTTAAGTTGCTAGCAGAGTTTCTTAATTGGCAAAGAGTGATATTTAATTTTCTAGGTGAGCAAAGTTTAAATAAGTGAGTAGTATCAGTGTTTAAAGGCCTATTTCTATTCAATTTAGATTTAAAAATATTCAGTGAAGGAGCACTAGTTAAGTCTGTTTCAAGGGAGTTCCAAATTTTCATGACATCAATGAAGTAGCTGTTATCATACAAGTTTGTTCTGCATCGAGGAATATTAAAGAATCTATGATTTCTAAGGTTATGATGTGGAGCATTATTATTAATATAGGGTCTAACAATATCAAATAAATATTCAGGAGTCATTTTGTTCAATATTTTATACATTAGGATAAGTTTATGTTTGCGACGTCTTTCAATAAGTGGTTCTAAATTAGTTTCATTGTAAAGTTTATGATGAGATGTTCCACTTCTTAACCCAGTTATTATTTTCATTGCTTCAATTTGAATTGATTCAAGTAATTTCGACTCTGCAGTAGTACAATTATCCCAAACAGTATCTGAATATTCTAAAATTGGTCTAACATATGAACAATATAGTGTAATTAATGAGTTCCTATCAATTTTATGTTTGAGCATTCTTAAAATGTTTAATCTTTTATAACCTTTTTCATAAATATCTTGAATATGATTGCTCCATGTGCCTTTAGAATTTAATGTGACTCCTAGATGTTTATGTATATCTTTCTCATTCAGAGGCTGATTATCAAAAATAAGTGTTGGATGATTTCTGTTTTTTTTTGTTACGGTTAATGCTATAGTTTTATTTGGGTTGAAGATTATTTTCCATTGGCTAGCCCAGTTGTTGATAGATTCTAAATCCTCATTTAATTCCATACATGGAGTTACCAAGTCATCATCTACAATAACATATAAAGAAGTGTCATCAGCAAATAGCTTTATATTGGTACATACTTCATTAGTTAGATCATTAATAAAGAGTAAAAACAGAAAAGGTCCAAGAATTGATCCTTGAGGGACTCCAGAATTTACATTTTTAAAACTAGATGAATAACCATCATATACAACTCGTTGTCTTCTATTTGAGAGATAATTTTCAAACCAGTTATAGAGATTACCTTTTATGCCATATTTTTTTAATTTATATAATAATCCTTTATGCCAGACTCTGTCAAAGGCTTTGCTAATGTCACAGAAAACAAGTCTTATATCTTTCCCTTCATCTAAAGTTTTTGAAATTGTATTATATACTGTGAGTAACTGATTAATAGTAGAATCATTTTTCTGGAAGCCAGATTGGTGAACACTAATTATATGATGTTTGTTTACATGATTTTACACATATTTGAAAATAATTTTTTCAAGTATTTTAATAAAACAAGGTGTAATTGCAATGGGTCTATAGTTACTAGGATCATCAGTGTTTCCTTTACCTTTATATAAGGCATTTACATTTGAAGATTTCCATGCAAGTAGAATCTTACCAAGGTCTATAGTTTTTTGAAAAAGAATTTTTAAAGGTTTGACAAGTGAGGGTAAAAGATTCTTTACAATTTTAGGTGATAAATTATCAGGTCCTGGTGGTTTATTCTCCTTGATTATTTTAATTTGGTCTATGATATCTTGTTCAGTGATTTCTATATTATTAAAATCCAAGTGACTAAGGGGAGGTAATTCATCAACAATATCATCAGGATCTTCATCAACTGCATTAGATATGGAAGTAAAAAAATTATTGAGAGCCTCAGCCTTATCAAACTATTTCTGATGTATTGTAGATAGGGTGCACAACCAAACGTGAAGATGCCGCGTCCACGATCAGCCCGATCAGATGGCAGTGATGGAGATATGGAGGTATTGGTGGAGCTGGAACTGCAAAAACTGCAGAGGCAGTTCCGAATCATGGAGGGTGATCGAGCTGCCTATACAGAAGAATCCCAAAATTTGATCCGTAAACAAAAGTAAGAACTAACTTCCCTCTTGTCAAATGATTACATTTCATTCATCACTTAGTCAATTAATCATAAAGTTGTGGAGGGTTGATGATTGAAAAAAAATGACAACGAGTCAAACAAACAAAAACGATCATTTATGAAAATTTTGAAAAGGCAATCAATCAGAATTTTCTGAAAGTGTTTGTAAATCTTTGGCTTTGTGTCATCAAATTTTCATAATGTTTCCTAACCAAAAAGTAGTTAATCAAATTTTTTAACAATATATATTCATGGGTTTTTCATTAGCGATTAAGGAGATTTTTATATATTAACAACTGTTAAATGCTTTGTTTGTGTTCAGCATTAAAAAATACAGAAATACTGTAGCAAATTTATGCATACAAAATACATAAAACTCAGAATGGCGGATAGTATGTAACATCTGACGACAACATATGCTCCATTCGTATCTAGGGAGAAAAATGTCCAGAGTCTGGACATATTTTTTATGTTTAGAAAGACAAACCTAAATTAAGGTATGACAGTGGCTTCCTGGCTTTTTTCACTACTTTGGGAATGGGGCCTATGGCTTTGGGATTGGGAAAAAATGAGTAAATTGGCAAAAATGGACATAATGGTAAAAATAACAAGTAGACACAAATATGGATCTATGCTATATTTATTTAGACTCTAGAGCATTATCTCCCTTTATCAGGCCAGAATAACCAATAAAACGTAGACGGGACGGCACCATCTGGATTTTTAAAGACATAATTTTTTTATAGATAATTTGATTGGGAATTTTAACTGGTCGGATTGGGAAAAATATCTAATTTTGCAGTGGGAAATGGGGCCGAATTTCGGCCCCAAATCGGCCCTAAAAAAAGCCCTGGGCTTATATTATGCTTAAGCTTAGTGAAGTACTATGTTGACTCACTAGTCACAAAACCAAGCCTGCAGGCAAGTTATCAAATTAAGAAATACTTAGTTGCCAGTATTTTCATGATAAATAATTGAAAATTCACACAGGGTCACACTCTACTGGGGCGAAGTCTACCGAATTACGAGTAACATCAGGTTCTCCCCCACCCCCCAACACACACACATCCCTCATACCCAATTCTACCTTCAAATAGATCATATTGGTCAATGCAGCCACTTATTGAATGTACAGTTGTTTTTTCCAAATTAAGTTGTTAATATATGTATATTTCATTACAGAAATGAGATTTCACATTTGGAATGTGAGAAGCAGGAACTTCTCAAAGAGCTCCGTCTGGCAGAGAGTCGCAGTAACCAAATTATGGACGAGGATCACACTGATACACTCGTCACTCTGGCAGAGGCTAAAGGTATGAATTTTATCATCTTTGGAAAATCCACATTGTTGACATGTTATTGATGCAAAAAGACCCTTTATGTGTTTAAGACCATTTTTTTCTGAAATAATTGGAATAATGATGTAACTTTGATCATTTCAGAGGATTATGATGGAGAAATGGAAGAGGAAAAACGAAAGTGTGTAGAATTAGATGCCAAAATCAAAGAGTGGGACAAAAAAATCCATCACCAACACAAGAATATGGGAGGAATTCACATGAGTTCGCACCATACTGTTCAAACACAGAAAACAATCCGGACACTGGAGAACCGACTTGATACGGTAAAATCAATTAAAACGAATAGGCGAGAAATATTTCAGTCTGAAAGAAAAAAAACGGAAAAATTATTTAGTGCTTTACCAATTAAATTTTTAATTTCTCCCATTAGTTATAGAATTTGAGGTCAAATTGTTACTATCGGTATTAATACATAGAAGATATCAGTGTCTTCAATAATACCAAATATATTTCATTAAAAACAAGGATCCTAATCTGTACTTTTTCTATTATTTTTCAGGCCAAAAAAACATTCAACTCATATTTAACAGAGAATTCAAAATACCGAGAGGAAATTGAAAGCTTACGTGTTGAAAGGGCAAGATTTGAATGTCTCTACAAAAAGCTTGATAAGGAGCTTGTTCAGGCCAGACGAGAAAAAGGAGAGCTTATTGAAAGCTCAACGCAAGCTTATGATTCTAGGTATGATACTTAAAAAAAACTGTTTGTTAATTATAAAGTCCTGTACAGTCCTGCCTTAATGACCACCTGCATTCAGTGACTTTTATGTGACTGTATTTTCCCCTCCCAATGCTATTTACTGTACTAATTAAGTAAACCTGTATTTCGAGACCCGGCCTCTGTCATGTGACCTTTTGATTGTCTCCCTTGGAAAGTCTCATGATAGGTTTGACTGTATTTAATTAGATTTGCATTAGATTTTATTTGAGAAGTCTTTAGTCTTTAGATTGCATCAAGCCCCATTTTTCTTAATTTCCTTATACTAATTTATATGGTGGGTGGTGGGGTCCTTGAAAATGCCTCTCACCCTTCTCACAAAGATAATTTTGGAACAGCCCTTATCAATTAAGTAAAAAAGCTATTATCATATTTAATTGCCAATAAACCCATGCCTGGTTTAATACAAGTAGATATACCCACTCATGTATTCTGCTTGCAGGACAGTACAAATGCTAGCAAACTGCTGTACCATTATCCTGCGATAAGCCCATGCATCCCTAACTTTGACTTCCAGCCCCCAGTTTACTCAACAGTCTTTAACTAATAGGACCTTCCTTTGCTTAAACTTTTCCATAGGAAAGCATTATAGATTTCAAGAAAAGTTTCTGAACTAAGTTTTTTTTCCATTACCATTACTTAATCTAATAACTAATGCTTTCCTATGGAAAAATGTCAGTTTAGGAATTTACTTTGCTAAAGAATATTGATGAAACTACAGCTATGAAGGTTATATGGTCCCATGTGATATTCAGTGACACTCTGTTGATAGGGATGAGGCTCAAGCCAAGATGATTCTGCTGAAGGAAAAGGCAGATAAGGATATGCAGCAACACAATGCCGAGATGAAGGAACTCCTTCGTATTATAGACCATGACCGCTGTCTCCGCGAGTTCATGGGAATTAAGGGTCAAGAAAGGCAGGAGGACCCGCAACTGGTGGCATGGCGGCAACGCAAAGGTTAGATACCATGTCTTTGGTCTTAAATGGCAATCTAAAGTAATCTTCTGAATACTATATAAGATAAAATTATCATCAGTAAATTAATGGAGGTCAGTTAGCTGAAGTAGTTTGGTAAAGGTTGATCTGGGCTGCATTTTGTCAGACAATCTGATAATTGATGACAATATAATTCGTTCCTAATCTGAAATATATTTCATGTATGATTTTGAAAGCTAAATAAATGAAAATTATTCAGATTAATATTTTCCCAGAAAAGGCAATACATACAGATCACTTAATTATCAGGAAAAGTTTAGTGTACCTTTAAAATAAAGAAAAGATTGCTTGCCATAAATTAGGATGCTCAGCACTACAATATTACCTGTAAAAAATATGATAATTTACATCTTCAGCTATTCCCCTAAATACCAAATCTGAGTACTAAGTATAGTGAAACTGGAAACTGATAAATTATCTTACCCAGGATTAAAATGTTACTTGAATTCTCTGTTCTCAGAGGCCTTAGAAGCCGATCGTAAGAAGGAGAGTCAGGAAGATTCTGTAGAGACTTATGAGGCTGCCTTTGAAAGAATTAAGGAGATGACGGATGAAACAGACCTTGACCTCTTGGTGGCAAAATTCATTGAGGTGGAGGATAGA
The DNA here is from genome assembly GCF_902652985.1 of Pecten maximus. Lineage (NCBI taxonomy): Eukaryota > Metazoa > Mollusca > Bivalvia > Pectinida > Pectinidae > Pecten > Pecten maximus. Next base: position 7,021,211 of record NC_047030.1, read on the forward strand.
AATTTTGCTCTCTTCAATTTCGTCAATGAGCAAAACAATGAAATTGAGACACTACAGGAACAGATTGAAGATGTAGGTATCAGATGGCAACATAAATCACAATTATTTTGTTTTTATTTTTTGGTCATATTATTAAAAGGATAGGAATTAAAAATATATCCAATGCACAAAATTTCTTCTTAAACTGAAATTTATTGTTTTTGCATATTTTAGATAAATAATGAAATTGAAAAATTCAAACTGCAAGGCATTGAGCTTGAGGACCAGAGGAAGAAAATTTTGAAGGAATTGGAAGAGCAGAGTAACGCTGCCGCAAATAATGGGGATACTGCTGATGGGAAGAACAAGGGCATCACAAAGATTCTGGATCAGCTCCGGGCAGGTAAAATATAACGACTACAGTTTACTGTTGTTCTAAATATAACGACTACAGTTTACTGTTGTTCTTAAATATAACGACTACAGTTTACTGTTGTTCTAAATATAAAATATAATGACTACAGTTTACTGTTGTTCTTAAATATAAAATATAACGACTACAGTTTACTGTTGTTCTTAAATATAACGACTACAGTTTACTGTTGTTCTTTGATATAACGACTACAGTTTACTGTTGTTCTTAAATATAACGACTACAGTTTATTGTTGTTCTTAAATATAACGACTACAGTTTATTGTTGTTCTCAAATATAAAATATAACGACTACAGTTTACTGTTGTTCTTAAATATAACGACTACAGTTTATTGTTGTTCTCAAATATAACGACTACAGTTTATTGTTGTTCTTAAATATAACGACTACAGTTTATTGTTGTTCTTAAATATAAAATATAACGACTACAGTTTACTGTTGTTCTTAAATATAAAATATAACGACTACAGTTTATTGTTGTTCTTAAATATAAAATATAACGACTACAGTTTATTGTTGTTCTCAAATATAAAATATAACGACTACAGTTTACTGTTGTTCTTAAATATAACGACTACAGTTTATTGTTGTTCTCAAATATAACGACTACAGTTTATTGTTGTTCTTAAATATAACGACTACAGTTTATTGTTGTTCTTAAATATAAAATATAACGACTACAGTTTACTGTTGTTCTTAAAATAAAATATAACGACTACAGTTTACTGTTGTTCTTAAATATAAAATATAACGACTACAGTTTACTGTTGTTCTTAAATATAACGACTACAGTTTACTGTTGTTCTTAGATATAACGACTATAGTTTATTGTTGTTCTTAAATATAAAATATAACGACTACAGTTTACTGTTGTTCTTAAATATAAAATATAACGACTACAGTTTACTGTTCCTAAATATAAAATATAACGACTACAGTTTACTGTTGTTCTTAAATATAAAATATAACGACTACAGTTTACTGTTGTTCTTAAATATAACGACTACAGTTTATTGTTGTTCTTAAATATAAAATATAACGACTACAGTTTACTGTTGTTCTTAAAATAAAATATAACGACTACAGTTTACTGTTCCTAAATATAAAATATAACGACTACAGTTTACTGTTGTTCTTAAATATAACGACTACAGTTTACTGTTCCTAAATATAAAATATAACGACTACAGTTTACTGTTGTTCTTAAATATAAAATATAACGACTACAGTTTACTGTTGTTCTTAAATATAAAATATAACGACTACAGTTTACTGTTGTTCTTAAATATGCCCCCTCACCTTTGAGCTACAGCTGGGGATATTTCTCAGCTTATTAAAATATTTACATGCATGACTCTAGTTAGACTCTACTTTTTGATATTGGCTCAGGTCTCAATATTACAGGAAGCTTATATGTGAGTGAAAGTTTATTCGAAAACAAATACAGTACCTTACACGTTCCTGCTTTTGAAAAGTAATTTATGTAAATACATCAAAACTGTTTTTCAAATATTGGTGTATTGGTCATTTTGCAGTGAAATTTTGTAGGATATAATATTTTTGTTTATAAATTAATGTCTGTATCAAAAACAAAATGTGTTATTTTTTATGCACAGGTATATCCTCCCTATTTAGCAAGATAAATTGTGACAAGTCTGCGATCGATGACATGTTAGGATCAGCGTCTGGGGTGACAGACTCCAACATGATACAGTATCTGGGAATTATAGAACAGCGCACCAATGAACTGCTAGCTGTACAGGGATACATCAACTCAAAGGTGAGTCGGAAAATTTGTCATTGTGTCAGGAAAATTGTTGTCAAAACATTTCATAATCTCCATGCACCGTTTTATACATGTACATCCTCTTGCAAAGCTAAGGTACAGTATAGTATATGTTGGATATAGTAGAGAAATGTCTTGGGCTAAGATACTGAAAGACAACTTTGACATGTCATTCTGTTTTATACTAATGAAACACAGGTACCTGGTAAATAGAACGATAAACCAGCAATACTTAAATGATACAAAATACATGTACAATTGGATGATGACAAGAAAGGCTTTTAAGTTGAAAGCTTTCACAGCGTTTTAAATATTCCTCTATATGATATTATAACACATGAAGGGATTCTTTGATCAAAAGAAGCATATTCCTCTACCCGATTCTAGTTGCTATCATGTATTTATTGGGTCATACCATACTCACTTATCAATCATGCACCAGCTATATATATATACTTTCTAATGAATTTATGAAACTGATACCTCTCTTACAGATATGCCTTACACTCACTTACTGTACATGATTCATCCTGGTCTTATTTAAAAATTGCACAAGTTCGAATTGTATGAATTTTAATTGATATAGAATTATACTTTTGAACCTTTTGGATTCTGCAATGCCTTTAATCAGCTGTCCCACCATATGAGACTGTTGTCTAATTAAACAGCAATATTATGTAATTAATCATATTTTGTGAATGTTCAAATATGCAATTTAAAGTTTCAGAAAATGTTTCAATATAAAAAGTTTAGATATTTCACATCTAAAACCATTAAATTTCAATATAAATCATTTTCAGGACCTTGACAAAAAGACCACAGCAGCAGGATTCCTAGGAGAGGGACCCAATCCTCCCCAGCCCCAGTTACCTATCGTACCGCCAGCTGTTGGGTAAGTTATCCGCACTAACTTTTATTTGTATTTTTATACTCCCGCCATGAAATTGTTAAACGCATAAAGTATTACGTTCACTAATTCATTCATCTATCCGTTGATCTGTCTGTCACAAGTTTGTTATTTACAATGTTGTGATTAATATAGCACCAATGCTCTGCAGTGAAATTGTACTTTTTCCATTTTATCCTTCATAATTTTGGACAAAATTTTGCATCAAACTTCAATTCTATCAAAGAGGGATTGGAGGTTTACTTGTTTCACAAACGTATTCTTATTTAATATACATGTAATAGTTGACAAATTTTGTCAGTGATTTAATGGCAATTTTATCTACTGTTTCACACTTTTAAGAGGAAAATTAAAGCAGATAAAAAATAAATGTTTGGTCCATGTTAAGTTCTTGATTTTATTGTCTATAACCCATTTGATGATGTCAGCACAATGTAATTCAAGTGATTTAACATACACTGTACACTATACCTACCAAGCTCAGAATTCACAACCGATATTGGAGGGACTGTGTCACCTTCATTAAAAAATGTACACTGAGGTTTGAAGTGCACGGGATGGTATCAAATAAAAAAGACTCAAGCCAAATAAATCACGTTTTTTTTAATATTTTGTCCTAGATCAGCTAGTGTAGATGAAAAAATGTCAATTTGAGGTTTATTCACATGTATGGTTACCACCAAAAAAGTGATTTCAGTATTTGTGTATTTCCAATGTTACAACACTTATAAAAACATATATATATAGTTTAACTGTTTTGAAAATGTTGTGACCCTTTTTTATATCACATTTTACTCACTTTTCCTAACTTTTCACAGGGATGAATATGACAGTGAAGGCAGTGAGGGAAGCGATGATGAGGCCAGGCCAATGACCAGGAATGAATTACAACGCCGTGTTATGAATACAGTCAAGAAACGTGAGGCGGCTGCAAAGAAACAAGAGTTTAAATATGACTTATCAAACGCCAAAGAAAAAACATCGAAGAATAAAAAAGACAAGAAATGAAAATGTGATGAAAAACAGATGAGAATATTCATTTAAATGAACAACTGCTATGTGGTGTTTAAATACGAGACGCTAGCTTTGGACAAAGAGATTACAGTTGAAACAGACACTTAACAATTTTAAAATGATTGCATGAGTACTGTTATAATGTGAACATGTTGTTTTTTTTTACTCCAAACTTCAACATAGTTCACAGACTTTCGTTTTCTGGAGAAAAAAGGGATAGGAACTCTTCAAATTTTAATCAATCAAGAAGTTTTAATCAAGACCTTTTGATTTGCATACATGTATGTTCATGTCACATCTTTTTATTGTGTCCTACAATTTTGTTGATCTAGAAATAGATATTTACAGACATCCCTGTACGGAATAATTTGAGACAAAATAGAAAACGACATGAAATTTGTAAAAATTCCCAATAAAACAATTTTGTTTTCTTAGCAAATTTGTACAGATATATATATACTTACGATGGCCGATATCGGACGGGCAAAACAGTGTTACTAGTAGTACGTTTTTGTCAACGAAAAATGTACGTACATATTGTGTGTCAAAAATATCTACTGCTAGTAGTAGATAAATTTGTACACAAAAAGTGTACGTACAAATCCTGTGTCAAAAACCTGTTACTAGTAACACATTTTTGACACAAAATTTGTACGTACATATTTTGTGTACAAATTTATCTACTACTTCTAAATATCAATTAACATTCTTTCCTATCTTGATTGATCGCCTTGTGGTAGTATGTTGACTGCATCCGATAGAAATACGAGTAAATAATTAACTTTTGTCGCATTCGCACGAGGAAACCAGATATAGTTCGGTTTCGAGTGATACCATTCTTCCATTACGTCCGCTGGCTGGATATTCTGTTTTTACTTAACGTCATACTTTAAAGCCAAATGCTTTAATGTTAACATTTCAAGATCTTAACAGTTTTCAGACTTAGTATATATCTAATTATCGCGAATTAAAAACTGGAAGAAAATATGTATTTATAAAAATAAATGGGTTATTCCCAAAAATAATAACTTGGTCCGACAGACCAAGTTTCTAAGCGAAATAGTCCTATAATGCAACGAGCGTGTTATCAGTCTATACAAAATGGTGGAACGCCGAATGTTTAAGCCTGTCAAAATACAGACCGATTCTGCCAAAAAGAAACGTCAAAGGGACTGTAATCGGCAAAACCCGAGTATTTCCTATGAATAGGACATGATTCAATGGAACTTAGCGGGAGAGGTTTTAGGTTATTTGGGAGTATGTGGCTTTAAAATCAAGCAGATCTTTTGGCTCTGGCTTTTATTACCTTATCAGGCAAAATCAGCATACGACCGCATGTTAATCAATCAAGAATAAAAGGAATGTTAATTGATATTTAGAAGTAGTAGATAAATTTGTACACAAAATATGTACGTACATATTTTGTGTCAAAAATGTGTTACTAGTAACAGGTTTTTGACACAGGATTTGTACGTACACTTTTTGTGTACACATTTATCTACTACTATAGCAGTAGATATTTTTGACACACAATATGTACGTACATTTTTCGTTGACAAAAACGTACTACTAGTAACACTGTTTTGCCCGTCCGATATCGGCCATCGTATATACTAGATTGTAAACTATTGCCATTGTAGTTTATATCTAGTACAGGTTCTATACAATTATCTACATCCTGATATACATGTATTATTGTGTTAGGACCTATGTAAATATATGTGAGGAAGGGGAGAGAATGAGTGTGATTGAAACAAACGTATCTGTGATATCTGTATAGGGAACTGAATAAGTCCAAGAGTTCCATGATATTTAATGCCCAGTAAAATTGGTTATTGTGAAAATTAAGTTTGCTAAGAAGTGCTTAAGTAACAGTTTTGAAATAACCTAAAAATTTTCTTTAAAAATTCATCAATCTATATATGAATAGTTTGGCAGGGTAATTGGTATATTAAAATTGCTGATCCATTGGAACTGAACTTGATGAAGATACTAGGGACAAATAACCCATAATTCCTAGATATTGGTCTATCTGGAATTCATTTTTGAAATTGTTTAAAATAACAACACATATCTAAGGATTGATTCTTAAAATTCTAGAAAATTTGCACGATATTTAAAATATATATTTAATAAATATGAATTCCATACAAATTGTGTTTGGTTTTTTATTCATATCTGTACATTATATTTTCCAAACGATAATGGGAAAATCGAACCAGATTCTGACTTTGTTTGATTTGGCTTAGTCCATGACCAAGGGAAAGAAATGATGTAAAATTGTGGTGGGGGTGGGGGTAACTTGGGTTGGTGATGGAACAAGACTACTCCTGAACAACGTAGAGAATTATTTGTCCTATTTCAACAGTGATAAAGTAATAAAAAGAGTGTCCGAAATCAAAGTGAAAGGAGAATAATTTTGAGAGTACTCCATATATAAAGACAGGAGGACTTTTTGTAATTTACCATGGAGGTTGTCAACCGAATCTACATCAAATAAAAAGAATAATATCCATGCGCAGAGTTGTAAGGTGCGAAAGGGGACAGATTGTTAAATACTGTCCCTATAGTCTAGTCCACCAGGAAGGATGATTTTGATTTAAATATATATACAATGTACTTACATATCTGCATGATGTACATGGGTGTTCTTCCTTCCTGACTGAGAATCGATGGGCCCGAAGTGGAAGTATGGTGTTAGTCATCGATGATCCTCTTACAATACAAGTGAAAAAGTTAACCTGATTTTTTAATTTAAAATGCATCCTTGTAATTTTTGAGTTACTGTAACACCAATAAAAAGTTGTAGTAACAGTGACGCATAAACTATCTCGTACAGACATTTTAGATTTACTAAAACGAAACTTACCAAACATATTTACTCGCCGTCTATATGTAGTTATATCTTCAAAAAATGAATTGTGTGTAGCACGAGATTAAAAAATATCAAAACTCAAAAAAATAATTATAATAAAATATAAGAAATAAAATAAGATGAAATGAATAAATAAATAGTTGAAAACAAAATATCGCTTACATCCGTGACTTGTCAAAGTTATATCAAGTCTAGTAAGAACACTACTTTTAGTTGAATAAGTACTTAAAACAGGATACAAGAATCGGCACTTACACAGGGGCTAGCAACGATATTATACGAATAAGAATAAAGCAAAGAAATAATACAAAGCGGAATAAGCTCTTACGGATTTTCTTATTTCTAGTTATTGCCACATAATATCACTACATACCCCTGTGGCTCACGTGATCTGTTATTACTACAAACAAAGGTATGGGATACACAAGTTTATTTGAAGTTATGCAAAAAGTAAAAGTCATTGTTGTTGTAACAGATATTTCATTCAACTTGCAAAATCATTATACATACCGACCGCTAACGTTAGCAACCTTGTTTTTTACCTGCAAAAGTAACCACAATGAAATGTTTATATGCATGTGGTAATTATATACATAGCTCGTCTTCTATGAGTTGTAGACTAAAATGGGTGTTACTTTTACAGTATCCATGAACATTATTTCAAGTTGATCTCGATTGTCTCCCTTGACATACAATGCTACTTTTATATTCTATTATTTACGATCGAGTTATGATTTTTTTTCCAATACTCGGCTTTAATATCAAATGAAAAAAAATGTATACGATATTTCATAAACATTATGTGAACTCTAAAAAGACTTTGGCTTTACCAGATATCATAAATTGCAATATCTTTTGTGAAACAAACATAAAAAAACATGTAAATGATTATTGCTAGAAACCTCGAAATTAATATTGCAAAAAACATGATATTCATCAATGGTGGTTGTCAGCTACCAATAACACACATCGCTCGAAACATTGTAGTAAATGTTGTAATACTAGTAGATGATAGCTCCGAGTAGTTCCAGCCGAATGTACTATATAATTTTACTCTCGGATTTTGACTTAAACAAATTTTCATTGCCGTAAATCAAGGCAAACAGCATTGGACACAAATTATAACAACATTATTAAAGTGCAGATGTTCATGTCCACTGAGAAGTAACTCTTAGTTAATAACTGCATGTGAATTTTGGAGACTAAGAAAAAGTACATAAAGGCCTCTGTATATCAGAATATGGACAGTCAAAGTAAAAATGAAACTGGATAAACAGGATTTACCCGTTGTCAGATTTTACGATAACGAAGTTTGAATGTATCTGAAAGAGAAATTGAACGCACCTGTATGTTCTTCTTGCACATTTTCGAATATCTCCATACAAGTGTGTCTAGTTTTAATTTGTCTATATTTTGCCCCCGTTTTATCAGTTAATATAAATACAACGAATTAAGTTGAAATACTAAGATATTTGTTTAGGCATGCACATGGTTACCCCAAAAAACTTCTACTGAGGATCACATTATACATATTACATTTACCTACCGTAATTTAAATTGAGTTCTACGAAGTAGACTTGTAATTAAACTTTAACATGTTTAAACGCCTTTTAAAAGAGTTCATATGGTAAAGTTATTTCAAAAGATTGCTAAGGAAGTTTTTTTTCCACAAACGAGATAATTTAGTTCATTAATACCTGTGATCAAGACGAGAAAGGAATGCGGAATAAATCAATGTAACACGTTACCCTTATTTGTGTCCTTTTTGTGGCCTCGTGGTGGTATTATGTGACACAGACTTATAAATAGACCGATACATAAATTGAATGGGGTCTTTAAACTATCCCACGTGACTTTCATTATATTTACAAACATCGAGGGAAAACTCCACTATGTCTGTCAACACGAACTATGGCGGACTATCATGAAACGACTTGACGAGTTTTCATCAGTGTGACGGAAGGAACCCCGGGCAGTGTCCGGATAGCCCCGAGGATGGGGGGAACAGCTCGTCTTGTGTTCGCCCTAGTGATATTTACATTCACAGGTGAGTACTGCAAACGTCTACCTGTATACACATATACAAAATCGTGGTTCATTAGAACGTGAACCGCATTGTACTCATACTGATCATGAATCTATGTACATGTACCCACAAATGACCATTATTATTATTATTATTATTCTCTTTATATTCAGTATTTTAAGTATCTGTGGAAATATCTTTATGATTGAAATAATCTTATTTTTTATTCATGGTTGATTGTACATAGTACATGTATTAGGACAGTGTTTAATTTTTTTTCACAACTAAACAAAGCATTATATATAAACTATTTGTGCTGTACTCTAGAGATTCACATTCATTGTTATTAATATCACGATCGGTGTCAACTACTTCAGGTTCCCTCCATGTCAAAAGGCCAAGTCAGTGTTGGGTATACATGTAGATTATAATAGCTTATATTACTCCAACAACGTTAGAGGATTACACGACGAGAAACTTATGGCGGGTGTTGGTCGGCGTCAGAACAAGAAAATAGCCATGCAGAGACCTTTAGCTAGCCGAATAAATAATAGCTGTGCTTTACAAACCAGATGGTATGTCTTTGTAGGGGTATTGTTGTTTGGTTTTAACGTAAATTTGTGAATTCACAATGTATGTATTCAGAGACCTATATACTAGTATATAGGTCTCTGATGTACTGTAGAACGGCTCACTGAGAAATGTTAACTGAAGCATGACCACACATAGTGTTACTTCTCTTTAGATCAAACCCTGATCTACTGAAGAAATCCAAGTCTCTGTCTGTATCTGTATGAATACGTTGTAGTGCCCTATATAGGTTTTTATACAACGGTAGAGAGAGAGCGCCTTGGGTTTTATTGGTGCTGGTTCCGGAGGGCGGTTTTGAATTCCTCCACGGATTTCGCATGCACGACTTTGTCTGGTAGGTGGTTCCAGTGTATTGTAGTGTCTACGAAGAAGGAGAACTGGTACTGTGGTGTCTTACTCGGTGGAATGACCAGTCCTCTTGAGTTGTTACAGACTCTTTTTTCTACAACGTTTTTTGTGATATGGTCTTTGAACTGCCTCGGTTTTATCTGGCGAGTGGGTCTTGTCTGTTTTGTGTATTCGGCTGGTGGCAACGACGGCACAAACCCCTCAACCACCTTGTACATTAATATTAATCTCAAGCTTAGTCTTCTGTCTTCTAGGTTTTCCAGTTCTAGTTGTTGTTTCATTGATGCAATGAATCCTGGTTCTCTATTTTTGTAGTCTTTTTTGATGAAGCGGACTGCTCTGTTCTGTATCCGCTCCAGTTTGTCGATATCCCCTTGTAAGTATGGGTTCCAGATTGTAGCTCCATACTCCATGATTGATCTTACTAGGGATATGTATGCTGTTTTACGACAATTTTCGGGTACGTTTCTTAGGTTTCTGCAAATATAATGTAAAATCTAGTCGTAGATATAAGTTGAGTAATATATATGTCTTATATTCCATGTACATAAATATATATTTAAGCATTAAACTGTCTTTTTATGGATTATATGGTCTATATAGATGCCAGAGCTTTGCAGACAATCTTCATAATGCGCGCTAGCGCATTATGAAATGATTGTCTGCAAAGCTCTGGCATCTATATAGACCATATAATCCATAAAAAGACAGTTTAATGCTTATATTTACGTTTTCTATATTAGTTTCTTTTCGATTTCAACTTTAATTTTCATTATCATTTAAAATCTTACTTTTACCGACGTTTCCATTGTCAGAGGTCAACAAATTGAACAGCCTATTGTGATTCACGTGCTGATTGGCAAAAAAAAAAAAAAAAAAAATAGTGCGTGGAAATAATTTAAAAAATACTGAAAACATCATCAGATATTTTAATAACAATATCAATAATATTGGTAGTCAGTATTTCAGAATATACGGATGAATTATTCAGTTTGTTAACGATTTCGGATTTAAAAAAAAAAAAATTACCATCCGGAACAATTATGCGGATGGAAATTTCACCCGTCACCACGCGCACGCAACGGCTGACAGCATTGACAGAGTTTAGCTATGAAAGTTGAATGTGCAGTGGGAGAAAGTGGAATTCGCCAAAAAATATCAGGTGTAAACATGTTCTTTGATTGCATGGAAACAGCATTACAGTTTATAATAGCTACAACAGCACCGGTGTCAGGGATACGACCAATGAGAGAAGTGACAGTGGCCGAGGGAGTTAGACGAGCTTCAGCGACAACGTTGCTTGTGACGGGTACCATGGCTGTTTCAAGTTTAGGATGCGTTAGACACGATGATGCACCACTTGATGCTTTCTTTTGTGAAGAAGAAGCTGTTCTATTGTACGACCGGAGAGAAGCCTCGTTCTTATGATTTGACATAAACATGATGTGTCGGGTTTCAAAATTTGTGTCATTCAAACACTGGGTGGCGGTGGCGCGCAAACAATGTGGTGTGTAATGATTTTCCACTCTGGCCCCGGAACAAATATCTTTTATTAAATCTTGTTTTATTCCATTTTCGTGATTGTTAACCATTCTTACCTTTATTTTCGTTTTACATTTTAAGAATTTGTTTTCTGGTCTCTTACTCTATCCGATAGCATGATGAGCAATGATAAGATGCCATTTGTTTACATTGGTTGCAAGTAGTTCCGGGGGATCCGGTCGCGTATGAATAACACCTGAATGCACGATTTGGGTGTCAGTTATGCATAGAATGGTGTCACGCTTTGGGTGTCAGTTATACTCTCATAGACTGCAAATTTGTTTAGTTTGTTTATATCATGGCTTTGCCATCCAAATGTAAATATATATATATTTGCGTGCGCGTGGTGACGGGTGAAATTTCCATCCGCATAATTGTTCCGGATGGTAATTTTTTTTTTTTAAATCCGAAATCGTTAACAAACTGAATAATTCATCCGTATATTCTGAAATACTGACTACCAATATTATTGATATTGTTATTAAAATATCTGATGATGTTTTCAGTATTTTTTAAATTATTTCCACGCACTATTTTTTTTTTTTTTTTTTCGCCAATCAGCACGTGAATCACAATAGGCTGTTCAATTTGTTGACCTCTGACAATGGAAACGTCGGTAAAAGTAAGATTTTAAATGATAATGAAAATTAAAGTTGAAATCGAAAAGAAACTAATATAGAAAACGTAAATATAAGCATTAAACTGTCTTTTTATGGATTATATGGTCTATATAGACCATATAATCCATAAAAAGACAGTTTAATGCTTAAATATGATACTACATGTATTAATTATGTGTACAGATCAAACATTCGTTTTATGGCATATATGGACTCTAATCTAAATTCTTCACGATCAGATTCATTCACCTGATGGTTCATTGGACCACCTAGTAAAATATGTATTAATGAATAATCAGGTAGTGAATGCAGATATGTACTTAGTTCTATACTTGAAATGGATGCTATAATACACCATAGATTATCACGGATATTATCCGTTACAGAACACTGCAAAATAACATGAGTTACAAAATCTGTGTAGAAAAGGCCACAGTGGTGACATAAAAGCTGAACATTACTTACCCGAACAGTTACAATCAATTTCATTATGTATCCAATATTATAAAGAAAATTTGGATGACGCAAAGCTAATTGCCATAAATAATGAGGTTTAAGATCGTCATGCAGCAATAAAAATCGTGTGAAGTCTGCGTCATTAAAAGTCTTATTGATGTTATGACACAATCTAATTAAAATCTAGACGGTCATTCTCACTTCGTTCATGTAACGTAGTGATAATGACCATCTAGATTTTAATTAGATTGGTTATGACAGGTATTTCATTCAGCATGCAAAATCATTATACATACCGACCGCTAACATTATCAAACTTATCTTTTACCTGCAAAAGTAACCGCAATGAAATGTGGTAATTATATACAAAGCTCGTCTTCTATGAGTTGTAGACTAAAATGGGCGTTACTTTAGTTGATCTCGATTGTCTCCCTTGACATACAATGCTACTTTTATATTCTATTATTTACGATCGAGAGTTATTATTCCCCCCCAATGCTCGGTTTTAATACCAAATGGAAAAAAAATAAGATATTTCATAAACATTATGTGGACTCTAAAAAGACTGTTCCCTATAGAACTTGGCTTTACCAGATATCATAAATTGCAATATCTTTTGTGAAACAAACATAAAAACATGTAAATGATTATCACTAGAAACCTCGAAATTAATATTGCAAAAAACATGATATTCATCAATGGTGGTTGTCATAAAAGCTACCAGTAACACACATCGCTCGAAAACATTGTAGTAAATGTTGTAATACTAGTAGATGATAGCTCCGAATAGTTCCAGCCGAATGTACTACATGTATATAATTTTACTGTCGGATTTTGACTTTAAACAAATTTCCATTGCCGTAAATCAAGGCAAACAGCATTGGACACAAATTATAACAACATTATTAAAGTGCAGATGTTCATGTCCATAGAGAAGTAACTCTTAGTTAATAACTGCATGTGAATTTTGGAGACTAAGAAAAAGTAAAGGCCTCTGTATATCATAATATGGACAGTCAAAGTAAAAATGAAACTAGATAAACAGGATTTACCCGTTGTCAGATTTTACGATAACGAAGTTTGAATGTATCTGAAAGAGAAATTGAACGCACCTGTTCTTCTTGCACATTTTCGAATATCTCCATACAAGTGTGTCTAGTTTTAATTTGTCTATATTTAGCCCCCGTTTTATCAGTTAATATAATATACAACGAATTAAGTTGAAATACTAAGATATTTGTTTAGGCATGCACATGGTTACCCTAAACAACTTCTACCGAGGATCACATTATACATATTACATTTACCTACCGTAATTTAAATTGAGTTCTACGAAGTAGACTTGTAATTAAACTTTAACATGTTTAAACGCCTTTTAAAAGAGTTCATATGGTAAAGTTATTTCAAAAGATTGCTAATTAATTTTTTTTCCACAAACGAGATAATTTAGTTCCTTAATACCTGTGATCAAGACGAGAAAGGAATGCGGAATAAATAAACTTTCGCGGCCTCGTGATGGTATTATGTGACACAGACTTATAAATAGACCGATACATAAATTGAATGGGGTCTTTAAACTATCCCACGTGACTTTCATTATATTTACAAACATCGAGGGAAAACTCCACTATGTCTGTCAACACGAACTGTGGCGGACTATCATGAAACGACTTAACGAGTTTTCATCAGTGTGACGGAAGGAACCCCGGGCAGTGTCCGGTAGCCCCAAGGATGGGGGGAACATCTCGTCTTGTGTTCGCCCTAGTGACATTTACATTCACAGGTGAGTACTGCAAACGTCTACCTGTATACACATATACAAAATCGTGGTTCATTAGTACGTGAACCGCATTGTACTCATACTGATCATGAATCTATGTACATGTACCAGAAATGACCCTGGATGTTAATAGGACGTTAAGCAAAATAAACCAAACCAAATCAAACATGTGTACCCAGTATTTTAAGTATCCGTGGAAATATCTTTATGATTGAAATAATCATATTTTTTATTCATGGTTGATTATTGTACATAGTACATGTATTATGATAGTGTTTAATTTTTTTCCCACAACTAAACAAAGCATTATATATAAACTATTTGTGCTGTACTCTAGAGATTCACATTCATTGTTATTAATATCACGATCGCTGATGTATGTAACACTGATATATCGTGTCCCCGATATACTACTTCAGGTTCCCTCCATGTCAAAAGGCCAAGTCAGTGTTGGGTATACAATTGTACATGTAGATTGTAATAGCTTACTCCAACAACGTTAGAGGATTACACGACGAGAAACTTATGGCGGGTGTTGGTTGGCGTCAGAACAAGAAAATAGCCAGAGACCTTTAGCTAGCCGAATAAATAATAGCTGTGCTTTACAAACCAGATGGCATGTCTTTGTTGGGGTATTGTTGTTTGAATTAACGTCAATTTGTGAATTCAGGATTTATGTAGAACGGCTCACTGAGAAATGTTAACTGAAGCATGACCACACATAGTGTTACTTCTCTTTAGATCAAACCCTGATCTACTGAAGAAATCCAAGTCGGTCTTTATGTTCTGCCACGCATAATGCCTGCAGGAGAAGACGCGTCATCATAGCCGTCACCTATAAATGAGATAAACACTGAGTGAGTTATCAATAAATAAAAACATAAATAAATGAATAAAATAAATAATAATAAACAAGAAATATCTTTAAAAAAGATAAACGGCATAGTTTTAATGCTGGTGGTTATAATGTAATACTACTGGTGAAATAAATCAGCGAACTAATGCGTTTCGCACCGATAACAAAATTAGATCAGTTTGAATCATTTTTGGTAATAATAAGACTGCATTTGAATCAGGAATATGATTTTATTAATGTGTCATTTGAAAAGATACATCCACTTATTTAGCTTGCATTCAATCTTAACTTTGTTTCGTTTTTAACTGCATATCTGCATTTTGCATTGACCGCTACATTGACTAATCACATACTTCATCTTGACCAGTAACGCCACCTGTCGTGTCGTATCCGGGGCCAAAACAAAATTAGACGGCTATGCCGAAAAAACACCATCAATGAGGTCAATCATTCAAACTCCGTCTTTATTTCTTTCCTAGTAAAAGTGATTACATATACAATGTATCATATTACTAAAATGGTCATTATGTTAATTAGTGATATTTCATGTGTAGCAAATTAGAAGAAATGTTTTAACCTTAAACCAGAGACCTATATACTAATATAGGTCTCTGCTTAAACTGAATTGATGTTATTTATATTTTATCATTAGACATTTGAATTACTTTGACATTCAGTTACAATAGAGGCTAATTGTACGTTAGAAGCTTTGGTGTCTGATCAGTCTGTCAGGTAAACTGGATTAGCCTTAATCAGAGATTTATTTAATTGTATACTAATTAGATCTCAGCCCTAATTGAGTTGGCAGGGATCTACCTGTGAACCCTCCTCCTTTTATCAAACATACAAGCAATTCCAAAGGGTTTTCTATACCGACATCTTATCGATACTTTTACATTACAATTTTATTTAACTAAACCTATTAGTAGTTCTTACCAAAAGAATATAGCACGTATTAGACTTAGTTCACACAATTTAAATATTGAACAAGGACGGTATAGAAACCGTCCTAGAGATCATAGGATATGTGAAGTATGCAATTCTAATGATATTGAGGATAAATTTCATTTTCCTCTAAGGTGCAACTGTTATACTGATTTAAGACAAAAGCACATTAAGTCATATTATTACAGACGTCCCAGTGTTTTTAAGTTGATCCTTCTATTAAATACCCGGAATATCGGAGAAATAAACAAGTTAGGCAAATATATATCTTTGTGTTTTAAGCGTCGAAATAATTATATATAATTTTGCCTCAAGATAGGTTGATACAAACATATCAGAGCCGTACTTTCATTTAAATTTTATATCAGTTTAAAAGACATGTCGAATGGTTGAGATTGTATAATTATAGGATAAAAGGTATATATCAGTGTACTTCCTGTCTACAAATCAGTGGTCCTTATAAAGCTAATATGTAAAATCGTATATGTCTATAATTAAAGTAAGGACTGGCACTATTTACCGTTTCTATAGTACTAGTTATCATGCTTGTATTATCAATGAAACATATTGTATACTATATTACTTTATTATGCATTTATGATAAATGTATATGAATATTATCTATACTTAATAAATATGTCAGCGTTCATATAGATTTTATCCTGGGGCTTATATCGAGGATTTGTATGAAGAATTTCTTTTAAAAAATCCTGAAAATTTTGTGGTCAACGTAATGAATGTTAAAATATCAGTGCATGAACACTGTGATTATCATTTAATATGAATTTAAGTAAATGTAATGCATTGTGCTATTTTTAAATGATATACCATGTTATGTGTTCTTCTATATCAAGATACATATATTCTTGATTGATATAATGATATGATTGTCCATCACTATCTGTACTATTGTATTATTGTATATGTATATGTCTACGCTCCAATGTGTCTTGCAACACAAGGGAATAAAATAATCTGAAATCTGAATCCTGCTGACAGGTGGTCACTCAACAGATTTTGTTTAACAGTAAAGTAACTGTAGTATAAACACTTTAATAGAATAGGACAGAATAGGAATTGGTATGTGTGATAGTTTTAGTGAGACGGTGAATGTAGCCTAAGACCAATTTTGAAGTAGGGGCCAGCACCAGAGTGGACAAGTTGATGAACTTTTATATTAGTTGCTGGGCAATAACGTTGAAGTATAAAGCTGACATATTTATACATATTATAAAGTCAAATTTGGTTAAACCAATGCTTCTATTGTGTGCTTTAGACACTTTTGAGCAAAACGGCATGACAAAAAGGAAAGTGGTGTTACAAAGAGCGCTCGTGTCAATTTTCATAACAATCGGTTCATTATTTCCTGATCGTGTCGTATCCCCCCTTAAATTCAAGTGTTTATTTAAGTTGTATTCATAAAACCACTTAAGCTTAAGTATTACTGAATTTGTTACTCAAACTTAAGTAATGCTATGGGGATGATCAATTTCCTATGAGATGCTTACATTTTAAAGTACTAAATAGTACATATTTAAACCTAGAATATGGGTTCAAGAAAAAGGACCTGCTCCACTTCATTTATAAATTAATGCTAATGACAATGACAATAGTTTTCTTTTCGTTAAGTGGTTCGGTTTAGAGGGTTATAAACAGGACATTTATATTGTATCTGACAAGCATAGATAGCATTGTTTACATAACTGCCCACCAATTACTGGTAGCCTGTTGCGAATCACTCTAAGATAGATAGTCTACTTCGAATTCCGTTCCATAGTCGATGCAATGTCCTCTAGTTTGACCGCCTTTGGTTCATTTTCTCATCTTTAAATTATTGTCACACGATGAAAGGATAACATGCGTTGGTATTTAAGGATGATATACATGCATATGCAGTTGATAGATTTTTCAAGTGTTTCACCTTGTTGATATGTAGTACTAACAGGGAGGTACATACAAAACGTGTTCTTAAAATACCGATATCAATGCATAAACATGAACAACTAAATTACTAGTTTACTACAAGTTCACAATAGCTTGTTACATTGGCTTGTAAAGAAAAGGCGATCTATGGCAAGCCGTTTTAACATTTAATCCCATTATGTGAAAAAAAAATTTCATTCAAGTGAAAAAAAACCATGTAAATAATTTATTATCTTCAAAGTGAAAAGAATTCACTAAATGAAATAAAACATAATGAAAATAAATGTTTATTTCCCTTAAGATAAAAAAAATCACTTGATTGAAAAAAACAATATGTGCAGACATAAAGCAAACTACTTGTCCCTTAAGGGAAATTCTGTTCATTTTTAAGTTAAGGAAACTTACCACATACAAAAATGTAAATCTAAAGACACTTTGTCCTCCTATCCACCCCATTGTATAATGGAATGAACCATTCCCTGGGACCAAACCGCTTTAATTTCATACCACATTTGTATATCCACAACCACAACTTGAAGTATTCGGATAGTTTTTGGTTATCATGAAAGTATCCCTTATTTATTTGTAACCTCGAGCTCCTTGACATGATTTTAAAACATAAAATTACACCAGGAAAAATATTCCTCTGAAAGTCTGCCTAATATATGTTAGAAACTTTATTCATATAGGATATTGATAGGTAAACAGATTTTTATTTCCATGATGTTTTATTTCCCTTAAGGCGAAACAGATTTTTATTTCCATCATGATCTTTTTCCTTAAGGTAAAACTATTTTTATTTCCATTTTGATTTATACCCATTATGATTGATTTTCCTGATGTTTTACGAATTAATCGTTATGCCTTGGTTATGACAAGTACTGAAAATCTATGACAACTGACACTTATTTTATGTGCAGTAAAAGTACATGTTTCATTCAGAAAAAAATATCTATAGGCAATTAAATATGTCTGCAGCAATACTTCATTAATATTAATCATATCACTTTTTTCTCTCTATTCATTGTTTAAAATTAACTATTTAGAAATACTTTCAATGATGTGATATTTGGTGTGTTCCCCGAACGCCTACATATTGAGAACAATAGGCAAAGACATCAAAGGGAGGACAATTATAGTCTGTCTCATACAGGTTCTGTATTAACCGGAAATATTTTGTATATCTTTACAAAAAACAGCATGCATTGTGATTGTGATAAGTTCCTGATATTTCAAATATATATAAACTTAATACCTAAATTCCAAGTTCATCATTTACACTAATAATTAGTTGTTATACCGGTGTATAACAAATAATTAAAAAAAGGGAAATAAAACATAAGGGAAATGGAAAAACGGAAATAAATCAAAATGGAAATAAATTATAACGGGAATGATATTGATTTTACCAAGATGATGATCCCTATGGATTTATCTTCATTTGAATTCCTTCAAATATGCTCACTTACTTCAACAAGTCATAAGGAAAGTATTAAATAAAAATATAAAATAAGACCGTGGACCAACCCTGCGCGCCGAATTACACCCCGGATGATCAACAGTAAAGCATGGGTTTGTTCATCAAATGTCGAGAAGTTTCAATGGCAATTCTTTCACATTTCCCTTTCTGTTATTTTTGTCTAATAGACTCACGTTGACTCTATAAGTCATGGATGTTGTGATTATACCCAACCCTTCCTTTGTCTTCGTGGTTGCAAGTAATACGTCTGATCAGACTTGTATATACTGGTATATACGTCTCTGGTCTGATTGACTTCACACTCTGATACGTGCTTTCAATCGCCAGTCCCCAATTCTTCTAAGCAAACCAGTTAGCGCATGCGTGTATGACATATTTTCCGCAGCTCATTTACATATAGAGATTGGAGCATCGCATTAGAGATTCCCTGGAATTAGTGAGTAGTTTGTTTTAGTTGCCATTGTTAAAATCACTGCGGTATTGATTTTTACATAATATCATCATAATAGGGTATATATATTTTTTTCAATATGTTTTCATAATGTCATAATTTATATGTTATGAAAACATATACAGATGCGTAAGTTTAGCTTTTACAAATGACAAATTCCCAATATTTTTGCCTCGGATTGTTTCACTCTATGTTTAATTGTTTATGTTGTTCTGCTTTTATGAAGTATAACCCGAAATTCAACACCTGCGATATATTGATAACTCGAAAATTAAAACCTTCGATATATTGATAATGCGAAAATTAACACGTGACCAAGAGTCTATGTTTGCGGTAATTGTGATTTGTTGGGCAACATATATATACTAAGAACATAAAGACAATATTGACATTATACCCCTTTTTAATGACAACGGTACTTTGGTAATCCGATTTTATTACCAGACATATCAATCAGCTGGCGATCAAACTTTTGCTTAACACCACTTTCATCATCACTCTACTTTAAATGAATTTTTATTTAAACGCCAAGGAGATCTCTGAATTGGTTTATTACTATCAAAAGTGTGGTTTACGAATCCGTATACATATAGTGCACATGTAATTTCACATTCCAATGGCAAGTTTGCTCATCGCCTGGAAACTCCTCACTATTTTCAGCTGATGATAATATATACAATGTACCTTACTGAGCAATGTAATCGTGACTGGAAAGTTTCATACCTTGAAGCTCGACATGGACTTATCACAAACACAATGCATGCCGTTTTTTGTAAAGATATTCAAATGTGTCTATAACTGAATTTTAGATAATCTATACCTGTTGTAAAAATTACTGTATATAAGAAGCCTATTGTTCGTCATTGTTGATATCTAATATAGTGGACAGTCTTGTTTTACCAGTATGGCAGAAATCTTCGATATTCAGCTCGTTATTGCTATTTCTTTTAAGAATGTCATTCAAACTCACAGATACACGTCATGGTGCATATGTGTATATATTGGGAAAGGATTGAAGTCGTGATAAATTACAACTAAAATAGCATAAAAGTGTACCGGGCGTTATGTATGTAAATGAGGCTCAGTTTTCATCACTTGGATAACGATAACATGAACACAAAGTGTTATTAATATCACAAGCTATGATTGACACGTGAAGTCATTTCATGCCAATATTTTGTCAGTTCAGTTCGATTTCGTCATCAGATTTTCTTTACCTTTTTTTCGTGTTTTGTATTCATTAATTTTTACCACAGGTTTAGCGATGATTTTCTTTCTGTAACTAACGTTGAAGTCCTTTTATTTGTGCTGTAAACAATATGGTATAATATACAAAGCATTTTAGGGTTCTAGATGTATTGTTTATGTCCACTGTTTAGGCATGGATGTTTATCCAGTAATTACACTCCAGGTTTAAGTGTTCAATAATAAACGATAACAAATACCCACAGGGGTCAGTCACACACATCCTTGTATAGACACGATCGAATAGCTGTATGTATGGTATATATAAACCTTAATAATATACTGTCTCTATGGTAACGAGGTATGCGTGTCCGATCCCTGTGTCCAGGTAGGATTTTATTATTTCTTCAGTGACTAAAGTGGGATAGAAACATCTCAATTACAGTATACGTATGAACTTGACACGATTTCTCAACCCACAGTTTATATATATGTACCACACTTAATTGTTATTGACCGTGGGCCGGGTATTTGTCTTCGTGAGATCTTCAGTATTTATGACCATAATGAAATTTAACCATAGAGCATACATAGATTTATATATATATACACAATAATACTCTATATAAATCTTCATTACTTGATATATATACAATGTATATATTGAACAGTGACCATAATGAAGTAAGATTAGCAATAACAGGCATTGATACTGTATATATATATAAATTTTCATATCTTTATATATATATTGAATAGTTACAACGCTTTTGATTTCGATTAAAAAACGTAAACAATTACCTGAATATATGTAGTCCTACTAGAAAGACATGTCATGCTCAACTTTGATTCGCATATTTAATGCAGACATGTCGATGTTGTTTTAAATTTCAATAAAGATATCAGTTTTTAATGAATGGAATCCGTCTTAGGTAGAATTAATCTTATATACATTTGATATCAACATTGTTCATATAGTAAAGTCATATACAAAACTGTATGTTATTTATATTAGAAGCGGGTGTCTTGATTATTCAATAATTAAGGTGCAGGAGAGACCCGATGGAGGATTAAAGGAATGTGTTTTAAACTTTTTTTTTTGACAATGGATAAGTGACGTGTATCGGATGTGTAGTTAGAATGTGCCATGCATTAATTTTTAATTATTTTTAATTAAGTTTATTTAAAGATATATATTGTGTACATCGTTTATAAATCCTAATATGTAGTATATCCTAATGTAGTAACATTCATCTTACTCTTAGATCTCTAGGTCTGTCTTTCTTCCTGTCATTCTTCTTTGCTTTTCTTTCTTAATCATCGTAATAAGTATACTGTGTCGCTATCACAATCTTTGTATTATATATTTGTGGAGAGAGATTTTATAAGTTGTTAAAAACTTGTACCCAATCTCACTGTGTCTAAACAATAAAATATGTTCAAATCAAATCAATCAATAATTAGATCCCCAATAATGAGTCAAACTTCTTTATAAAATCCCCTCAAAGGAACAGAGTAAACAGTTAACAGTAGTTTATAAAATCCCCTCAAAGGAACAGAGTAAACAGTTAACAGTAGTTTGGCCAGTTAATGTAACATTAGTGGTACGTCTTACAGATGTAAATACAGTAGGATATTAACCGGTAAAAATATTTATATACATATATAGTTCAACTGGAATTATTGGCGCACTTTTCTATGAGGACACGAATGACAACGCCATGACAGTTAATTCTGATCGCTACCTCCAGCTTCTTAAAAGAACATTAGATCAGTGTGGTTTCAATATGATGGCGCAAAACCACATACAGCAGGAACTGTTTTTGATTGGTTGGATTCAATTTTTGGAAGAAAGATTATATCGCTGAAGACCCATACAAAGTGGCCGCCACATTCAGCTGACCTCAACCCTTTAGACTTCTTTTTGTGAGGGGGTATCTTAAGGATAAAGTGTATACTCCACTTCCTGAGAACACTGTAGACCTGAAGCAGGCTATCCGAGGAGAAATCCGTGCTATTTCTACTGAAACATGTTCATAATAAAGAATTTTAGACGTAGAATTGACCTGGTCGCTGACCGAAATGGACATCATTTGTAACACCTGGTATAAAAAGGTACCTTTTATTAACCAATAGTTAAGTTTTAATACCCTATTCAGTAAGGTCAGTAAGATATGAGAATACAATTTAGAAATTTTGTTTTGCTGTGGTATATATGTTATTTTCCTATGATTAAAATGAAATGAGTTATCGGGCTTTATAAAGTATCAGATGTTTTGAAACACCCTGTGCTATAAACTACGTCACAGTTCCAAATGCAATAAAAAAAGTAAACATGCTTTTCCTGTATTCAGAACGTATGAAACCCATAGTTAACACATAGATAATGACAAAAATGTAGAAAATTATGTTTAACCCCAAAACTGACCATGAGAGACAGAAAATTCAACCTAACTAAATTAAATTAATATAAATAGTAATTCAACTTTGGTTCAATATCAAGTTTTCTACTACCTGTAAAGCTAGTTATTCATGTGTGAGGGTACAGATTTGGCCAGCCTGAAATCTCGAACCAAATGCATTTTTGCACTGATTTACTTAAAGTAAAGATTTACACTGTTCACTTCAAAATGACTAAACAGATTTTAGTGAAGATTTTATATTATTTCATACAGCCCGTGATAAGGTTCTATGTTGTAAAAAATATCACTGATGGCCAGACCCGGTCATTTTGGTGTGCTTCATGTACCAGAGAAAAGTGACGTCTATAGACAGATGGTCTTTATAAAAAGGTTAATAAAAATAGAATTAAAGTCTTTTTCAAGATTTTCTTTTACACGGACTATTTAGTTTAAACATTATTTTATTCAACAAGACACAATAACATTACATATACAGAAAATTGCAAATGGGATGGGAAAACAAGCTTAAAGCTTATATTAATTCCTTTCCCAATCACACAGAAAAGCAAATACATCTTCGGAACGAAGACACCTTAATTTTGATAACTAAGAACAAAATAAAATTTTACATAGTTATATAAATATACATGTGGTGAATAGAATTGACAGACATGATTTATGACGCCATTATATTGTTAGACTATAGATAAATGAGTTACCTTTTAGTACGAAGTACAAATGTAACATTTTACATAATTTTGTAAAAGTACAAGTGTTAAATAGAATTGATTATAGATGATTCATGACACCATTATATTGTATGACCATGGATATATAAATTTACCCTACAGTACGAAGTACAAAAATGTATACGATACCATACAAAACATAAATATTAACTAAAGCGTTTACTTAGATGAATAAATTTTTGTACTGCTAAAAATATTTCCTCGTTTTTCTGCTTTGTATAAACATCATTACCCCATAAAAGTGTTTTTTCAGTAAGAATAATATCTAACTGTAATAAAGTATTTTGTCTGATCGTGGTGTATTTTTCACATGCGAGTAAATAATGATGAGTACTTTCAACTGATCCACAGGTACATAATGGACTATCTTCCAGATTTCTGATGTACAAATGTTGATTTAGATTACTACATTTTAGTCTTAAACGTGTATGTAAAATTTGAAGATGTCTACTTCCAATGTTAAAATATTTAGGAATGATTACTTTGTCTTTTTGTAAAAAAAACCTTTAATTATATTGGCCGAAGGATTTTCGCGAATATCTAAAGGTAATAGATTCCATAAATGTACTGACGAGGATAAAAAAGAGTCTTTATAATACTGAGTTCTACAATTAATTGAAAGTAAATTATTTGAATTTCTGGTATTATGTCTGGCTTTCTGACACCCGGCATGGGATTAATTCAGATAGATATGATGGAGTTTTTTTATGATACATTTTGTGAAACTGTAAAATTTTATGATTTTCCCGTCTTTTAGATAGCTTTTCCCACCCAACATCTTTTTATAATAAACTTACACTTGATAATTTTGTAGCACCCGTAACTATTCTCGCAGCTTCTATCTGTATGTTTTCTAAGTTTTGACTTAAATAATTTGGTAAATTATCCCAGACAAAATCAGAATACTCCAATATAGGTCTTATAAAAGAGAGATAAATTTTTTCAAGAGAATTTCTATCGAGGATGTTTTTTAAATTTCTTAATACAGCCAATCTTGGTGAAACTTTCTTCAATATATAATCAATATGGTTATTCCATGTACCATCATCAAACAACAATACTCCTAAATGTTTGTGGGATTTTACACTAGTTACATTTATATCATTCATAGTTATAGGGTCATAAGTTCTTTGTGAAGTTTTTTTGCTGAATAATAACGATTCTGTTTTGTCTGGATTGAATTTTACTAACCAATTGTTCGCCCATGTATGTATTCTGGATAAATCATTATTGATAGTGTTAATAGCAACTGTAGGATTTTCAACTAAAATGTACAATGCAGTATCATCTGCAAACAATTTTATTTTACAGTTAATATCATTTACTATATCGTTTATATATACAAGGAAGAAAAGAGGACCTAAAATTGAGCCTTGAGGTACGCCTGCAGTAATATTTTGAGTTTCAGAAGAAATTCCATTAAGTACAACTCTTTGACATCTGTCAGATAAATAGTTTTTACACCAAGACAATAGTTTCCCAGAGATACCCGATTTTTGTAGTTTGTGTATAAGACCCCTATGCCAAACTCTATCGAAAGCTTTACTAATGTCACAAAATACAGCTATAATTTCCGAACCCGTGTCTAAAGCCCTCCCGATATCATCTGTAATACTTAATAACTGGTTACTTGAAGAATCCCCTGGTGTAAATCCTGACTGACATTTTGTAAAAAAAATTGTATCTCTATAGAAATTATAAATATGTTTAAAAATACACCTTTCCATTAGTTTACCTACGATACTTATCAAAGATATAGGTCTGTAATTTGATACAATACATTTATTGCCTTTCTTAAAGACTGGCGTGACATTTGCTTCTTTCCATATAGAAAGATATATACCACAATCGATAGATTTATTAAAAAACTTGGAAAGAATTGAAATTATTGAATTAGTTTTTGCTTCTTTAATGATTTTAGGACTGATACTATCAGGACCTGATGCTTTAGAAGTATCTAACATACATATTGCATCCTTAACATCTTGTTCAGATATGAAAATGTTTTCCAGTTTATTTTCTGGAGTAACTATATTACGCGGAAGTGTTACATGGGAGTCATCAATTGTAGACTGGCTTATAAAGTAATTATTAAAAATGTCTGCCTTTTGTTTATCATCCCCATATTTTATATCGTTATGTAATAATGTAGGTATACGAGATTGTTTTGTTGAAAACTTTGTAAAAGTATTAATTAATTTCCACCAGTCTCGTGTCGAAGTAGACATAATTTTTATTTTACCCGTTAACTTTAAGACATGTTCACTTTTTGCTTTCCTTATAGCATCTATACATTTATTTCTTGCATGTTTAAATTGCTGCCAATGATATGGAGTTTGTGTCTTTTTAGCTTTCCGATGTAATCTTTTTCGAACTCTTATTAGTTTTCTTACTTCATTATGTATCCATGGTGGCTCAATATGTCTTATTAAAACGGTTTTATTAGGAATACATTTTTTTGCTATTTCTAAAATTTTGAATTAAAAAAGATAGCGAATTCATCAACGGTTAAATTTTCAAGTGGGCCACTCCAGTCAATATCATTCAAGCTATCACAAAACCTTTTATAATCACCATTTTTATATAACCAAATATGTCTTTCGATGTTAATATTCTAAGTATTACGGTCAATATCTAAATATGTGTAGATGGGACAGTGGTATCTAGTATCAGCTGGTAAAAACGATTCGCCGACAACAACTTTCTTAATAACATTTAAATCATTTGTCAAAAGTATATCTAGAAGAGACGATGAGTGTTCAGTAAAATGAGTAGGCTCATCAACAAGTTGGATAAGATTATATCTATACATTAAATCAATAATTCGACAAGGGTTAACGGCTAAGTGTTTTCATTAAAATCACCTGTAATTAAAATGCTATCAGATTTACAATTTGTTACCAAATCAAAAGAGTGGTCAATTAAATTCCAAGTTTCGTTTTCAGAGTTTGGTGGTCTATAAAATGTTCCCAACATGATTATCCTATTATTGATATGCAATTCAACCCAAATACATTCAAGATTATTTACTTCAAATTCCGGGCGTCGAAACGCAGTAATATCTTTATTGACATACACAGCAATACCTCCACCAATTCTATCTGACCGTCATTTTACAAATACATTTTTCTGTATTCGGTGTTAACCAGGTTTCAGTAAATGATAAAATGTCATACTGGTGTAATTCACTAAAAATTAAATCAGTTTTTGGTAATAAACTCTGAACGTTGTAATGTACTAATGATAAATAATCTTGGTTAAGAATAGTTAAATCAGAACATAGGGAGGAATTTTCAGGACCTGGGTTACTTTCAATATCTCCACAGCGAAGAAGCAAATTTATGAGACTAAAAAGATGTGCAATATACATTATAGGTAAAAAGCTTTCAACAACGTATATGAAGTAATAGTACCATTCGCAACGTAATAGTAGGTAAAAAAAGGCCTGACGGTAATATACAGTACACGCTATACTTCATGATTACAATTGCAGGTACAGTATCAAAATGATCCTCAAATATCTTATCATTACGTATGTTTTTGGAAAGCTTGTCGTGTACAAGCATATAAAGAATCACTATGATTGGTAGAGCATTGATTTTGTATACATGTACAAAATAAATTGGTCGCTAAGACGCAGAGTACATCTAATTGTTTACTGTAAGGTAAACGACTTGACCTCGCATGATACAAACCAGTACGGACACGGTGGGAAAAAATAATCAACGGGCATTATGTTATATCATACACATAGTAGGGATACTCCCGTGTCCAAAAATAACCAGTTTGAAAAATGCGAGGTTTAAGTGATATAAAATGGTGCATTTCATTAACACGGTAAGATGTGTTTACTAGTACAACTAATATGTAAATACGCAAGAAATAAGTTTCATAATTCACCACAAGAGAGAAACATAAGTTGTAACAAAATGATAAAAAAGAAACCGAAAAAAGAAAATTTCCTTGAATAACCATAGGGTTTTGAGGGAAATTTAGTTTGGCCTGCTTTCTACACATCGTACATCCATGTGTATATATTAACAATCAAATATATGAATTTATTTATTAACATTGGTAGATTACTTAGACTCAAATATACATATAACCACATATACAACAACACCCGCGTGTACCTTTACATACAAAACACTTTCGATGCCACGGACTATTTATATTTTAATCGTAATTTTGTACGTACTGTATTCATTTTACAATGATTATGAAACAGTCTATATCAGCTTATATAAGTCACACTTGTTGGGCTAGTGGCAGGGTCTTAATGTGGGAGGAAACCAGAGTACCCTGAGAAAACGTGATTGGGTAGGTGACCTTTTCTCGTCTGATGTCGGCGACACACGTCATATACAAGACAGGGAGTACACGACACTATCAAATGTGTCGTCTGTTCCTTGATTAACGTCGTTCGTTTCTTAATTAACGTCATTTGTTCCTTAATTAATATTGTTCGTTACTTAGTTAACGTCGTCTGTTCCTTAATTAACGTCGTTCGTTTCTTAATTAACGTCATTTGTTCCTTAATTAATATTGTTCGTTACTTGATTTACTATCTATCATTTTACGTTGTACACCCTTCCTCCACACGGCATCTGGATCCACACTATTCGTTTATGTGTTTCATACCAGAGTCGATACATCATTCAGCTTTATTTAAAATCTCATGTCACATTATTGTTCAATTTTGTTCTTGGAATTTTCATTTAACATGTTTATAGATTACCTGAACAAAATTTAACAAAAACGCTCATCATGTGACATTACATTAGTTTATTTTGAGGAAAATCACAGTTTAATACTACAATCAACCTAATACAGGTCTATTGTATAAAACTATTGGTACATTTTCTACCCACATTCGAGAAATGTTCATATACTTAAAGTTGAGTCGTATGATCAGGAAGTAGCTTGGTACTGTCAAGGGAGTTTCCAGAACCGTAGATGAATACGTCGTATACATGTACTTTATGCATATGGCACTAAAATAACCAGGTGTATTTTTAAGCAATATGTAAGACATACTGATTACTTTACTATATATAGCGTTTGAGTCATACAGCTTATTGGTGTCAGGGTTTCTGCTCTGTTGGGTATGAGGATAGAATATAGACTTGTATAGTTTTCCGCTAGTGATTAATGTTGTTACCTAAACACTTATTGCTTAGACTGCAGGTGTTAGACGCTATGAATTTATTTATTAACATTGGTAGATTACTTAGACTCAAACATACATATTACCACATATACAACAACACCCGCGTGTACCTTTACATACAAAAGACTTTCGATGCCACGGACTATTTATATTTTAATCGTAATTTTGTACGTACTGTATTCATTTTACAATGATTATGAAACAGTCTATATCAGCTTATATAAGTCACACTTGTTGGGCTAGTGGCAGGGTCTTAATGTGGGAGGAAACCAGAGTACCCTGAGAAAACGTGATTGGGTAGGTGACCTTTTCTCGACTGATGTCGGCGACACAAGTCATATACAATACAGGGAGTACACGACACTATCAGATGTGTCGTCTGTTCCTTGATTAACGTCGTTCGTTTCTTAATTAACGTCATTTGTTCCTTAATTAATATTGTTCGTTACTTGATTAACGTCGTCTGTTCCTTAATTAACGTCATTTGTTCTATAACTAACGTCATTCGTTCCTTAATTAACGTCATTTGTTCTTTAATTAACGTTGTTCATTCCTTAATTAACGTTGTTCATTCCTTAATTAACGTCATTCGTTCTTTAATTAACGTTGTTCATTCCTTAATTAACGTTGTTCATTCCTTAATTAACGTCATATGTTCTTTAATTAACGTTGTTCATTCCTTAATTAACGTTGTTCGTTCCTTAATTAACGTTGTTCATTCCTTAATTAACGTCATTCGTTCTTTAATTAACGTTGTTCATTCCTTAATTAACGTTGTTCATTCCTTAATTAACGTCATTCGTTCTTTAATTAACGTTGTTCATTCCTTAATTAACGTTGTTCGTTCCTTAATTAACGTTGTTCATTCCTTAATTAACATCATTCGTTCTTTAATTAACGTTGTTCATTCCTTAATTAACGTTGTTCGTTCCTTAATTAACGTTGTTCATTCCTTAATTAACGTCATTCGTTCTTTAATTAACGTTGTTCATTCCTTAATTAACGTTGTTCGTTCCTTAATTAACGTTGTTCATTCCTTAATTAACATCATTCGTTCTTTAATTAACGTTGTTCATTCCTTAATTAACGTTGTTCGTTCCTTAATTAACGTTGTTCATTCCTTAATTAACGTTGTTCATTCCTTAATTAACGTCATACGTTCTTTAATTAACGTTGTTCATTCCTTAATTAACGTTGTTCATTCCTTAATTAACATCATTCGTTCCTTAATTAACGTTGTTCATTCATTAATTAACGTTGTTCGTTCCTTAATTAACGTTGTTCATTCCTTAATTAACGTTGTTCATTCCTTAATTAACGTCATTCGTTCTTTAATTAACGTTGTTCATTCCTTAATTAACGTTGTTCGTTCCTTAATTAACGTTGTTGATTCCTTAATTAACATCATTCGTTCTTTAATTAACGTTGTTCATTCCTTAATTAACGTTGTTCGTTCCTTAATTAACGTTGTTCATTCCTTAATTAACGTTGTTCATTCCTTAATTAACGTCATATGTTCTTTAATTAACGTTGTTCATTCCTTAATTAACGTTGTTCGTTCCTTAATTAACGTTGTTCATTCCTTAATTAACGTCATTCGTTCTTAAAATTAACGTTGTTCATTCCTTAATTAACGTTGTTCATTCCTTAATTAACGTTGTTCGTTCCTTAATTAACGTTGTTCATTCCTTAATTAACGTCATTCGTTCTTTAATTAACGTTGTTCGTTCCTTAATTAACGTCATTCGTTCCTTAATTAACGCAGGTGAAGTAAGTTAACGCTCTTTATGGTAAGGACTATACAGTCCATGTATACATACAGGGACGTACATACATCTATATAGTCCCCGGTACATATAATGTAAAAACTACTTGTACTTTGCATCTTGTCACTCGATCGTAACTCGTGAACATTTCTCACGATTTCATATTCTGTAACTCGTAGATCTAGGTCAGTATATATATTCCTGAAGTTTCGGTTAAATGTACAGTGTACCATGCCTATGAAAAGTTTATATAGAATGGCCTTGATAAATGTACACGAGTGTGTATACTAACGCGCGGAACACCAATATAACATATAGTCTTGTAACAGGTCTCCAAATGTTCACTCCAGTGACAGATTTAATATACAAATATAAGGTTTTCATATTTTAATGGATTATTCTTCAATAGTGTATTTTCGAATTTACTATCTATCATTTTACGTTGTACACCCTTCCTCCACACGGCATCTGGATCCACACTGTTCGTTTATGTGTTTCATACCAGAGTCGATACATCATTCAGCTTTATTTAAAATCTCATGTCACATTATTGTTCGATTTTGTTCTTGGAATTTTCATTTAACATGTTTATAGATTACCTGAACAAAATTTAACAAAAACGCTCATCATGTGACATTACATTAGTTTATTTTGAGGAAAATCACAGTTTAATACTACAATCAACCTAATACAGGTCTATTGTATAAAACTATTGGTACATTTTTTACCCACATTCGAGAAATGTTCATATACTTAAAGTTGAGTCATATGATCAGGAAGTAGCTTGGTACTGTCAAGGGAGTTTCCAGAACCGTAGATGAATACGTCGTATACATGTACATTAAGCATATGGCACTGAAATAACCAGGTGTATTTTTAAACAATATGTAAGACATAATGATTACCTTACTATATATAGCGTTTGAGTCATACAGCCTATTGGTGTCAGGGTTTCTGCTCTGTTTGGTATGAGGATAGAATACAGACTTGTATAGTTTTCCGCTAGTGATTAATGCTGTTACCTAAACACTTATTGCTTAGACTGCAGGTGTTAGACACTGCTGGCGGGTTTACAGCAGTTTACCATAGCCTGTCTGTCACGTTTTAATTCACTGAAATAGTGACACGGTTCTTTGCCAGTGTTCTTTAGCCAGTGTTCTTAGCCAGTGTTCTTTTGCCAATGTTCTTTTGACAATGTTCTTTAGAGATGCAATATTGAACATATTGAATTATTGATGTTTTGCACCTCCCCATCCAGATTTTAATTTTTCAAAATTAATTCGAGTTCTGTTCCTTGTCGCCTCCTGTCATCAACACTTTGAGCCCTTGTCGTTACTGATGACTCCTGGGAGACGGCTGTATGGTGTGATACAATTCCTTTTTGCTCTGCTGTTCCTTACTCTCAATTTGTTCTGAAAGGTGCTTCCATCTTCTGTATATTTTGTACCATCATTACACAAGCAATAACGGTTTCGTTTCATTTGTATTTTGTCTTTTGTTCTTTCATTGGTGTCTCCCTACCTAGGCATGACTTTTAAAAAAATTATCCATCATTTAATTCATATCCTTTATTCAATCAGGGTCTGGTTTCGTCAATATTCCGCAAATTAAGAAAAAGACTTAACTTAAAATTTTCCATGGGAAAACATTACAGAATGTAAGGGGAAACTCTTCGTAAGAAGCCTACTTTAAATTCTGCAATGAAATACTATAGGTTAATGACTTTCTTAAAGCTAAGGAATATTGTTGAAACACGCCCAGGACTATTTATTTTGATAACGTAACCTTAAACTGTATGACATGAAATATTGTTTGTTTGCTAGTGTGACTGCTTACTGATAACTTATCTTGAGTTCAATAAACCGTCATGTATCTTATAAAACTTTATCAGGAATAACATGAAATATTCGTAGGTACGTTATTTCATAGTTTTTTTAGATAATTTCGCGATGGACACTTTTGTTGGTATGCTATATATCAATGAATGTTTATTCATATAGAACATCAAGCTATACACAATATCATTTAAGATACATATATTTTGTGTCATGTCTCAAGATTTGCTTGAACTTTGGTCTATTTTTGCCTGAGGGATAATTACATGAAATTGTCCAGAGAATTTAACCAACTTTATCGAACATTAAATGGTACCCATGTTTTATATCTTTGAAAAACACCAGAGAAAAGCGACATGCAAACGAAACCATAATTTAAACTAAAAATCAAATAAAACGAGAGGGAAATACGAACGAAATAAAAATTTATATAGAGATCGTTGAAAGCAGGAATAAGACCACGTGTTCCGAGAGATTAAGCGTCTTCTATTTGATACGGAAATATATTATTTTATGACATTGAGGATCGACTTTGTTCCTTTCACCTTGTAACTGGTTTGCCATACTCTTGCCACCCTTGCTTTCTCCATTAGACATCAACTGTATCCGTTTGTAATATCTAAGATTGGTTAGAATTAGTTTGCTTTAAATGTGTTTGAACACAGGACCTCAAAGATTCTCTACAATTACTCTGTACCATATAGCTGTTAATCTGTCCTGTCGACATTTCAATATGTATAAAAGCTCACTCTTTTACTTCACAATAACATGCTGACTCCATACTCAGCTTGAACCAAGGTGCAACAACAACAAGAACAACAACGACAACGACAACGACAACGACAACAACAACATTAAAACAACAAATATTATATGTTACTGTTTGTTTTATCTTTCAGCACCTGTCCTCTCGTCCGAGCTCTATCGATGTCCGTCCGGTTTGTCGGGTACTATGTACCCATACAGTGGACACTGTTACCGGTATGTGGACTCCGCAGTCACGTGGGATGCTGCAACTGCCGACTGTTCCTCAAGCAATGGCGGCCATCTCGCGGTGGTATTAGACCAGGCGACAAATGATTTCATTATGAGCACGGTGTCATTCTCCAGTACCACGTACCAGGTGTGGATAGGATTCACCGACAAAGACTCGGAGCAAGTGTGGAAGTGGGTGACAGGTACTGTTTTAAGTATACATTTAATATATGTTATCGCTGTTATCTCTGTACAAACCTTAATTATTTGTCACGCGCTAAATTGTCTTTCACAGCAAGATGCCGGCGCCCTCTCCTACTTCCCTTCACATCATTTAGCCAATTTCGGATATCAATTTTTATTCAAGAAGGAAGAGAAACTATGTTTTCGATGCTAATGACCATAACTCCAATGGGGCATTTTAGCATGACTCAAGATATTTTTTTTCTATACCGTCTCACTTTTATGAAGATTGGTCACACAGACAGTGTAAAGTTTGTTATCTGTATTTGTTCCTAATAACAAACAATGCTATAATCATACAAGACAATGACTTTATGTTGTCTATTGAAAGGTGATGCGTGGGGTTACGACAACTGGGATTCGGGTTTTCCTGTATATTGTTTCGGAACTGATGAACACTGTCCTGAAGATTGTGCCTATATTCGGACATATGACGGAAAGTGGCGAGAGGGACATTGCAATAGTGCTCAAGTGAAATATCAGTACATATGTCAGTACGGTAGGTATAGCGGTAAATCTGTCAGTACGGTAAGTGGAGCGGTACATCTGTCAGTACGGTAAGTATAGCGGTACATCTGTCAGAACGGTAAATGGACCGGTACATCTGTCAGTACGGTAAGTGGGCCGATACATCTGTCAGTACGGTAAGTATAGCGGTACATCTGTCAGTACGGTAAGTGGACCGGTATATCTGTCAGTACGGTAAGTGGAGCGGTAAATCTGTCAGTACGGTAAGTATAGCGGTAAATCTGTCAGTACGGTAAGTGGTCCGGTACATCTGTCAGTACGGTAAGTGGTCCAGTATATCTGTCAGTACGGTAAGTGGAGCGGTAAATCTGTCAGTACGGTAAGTGGTCCGGTACATCTGTCAGTACGGTAAGTGGAGCGGTACATCTGTCAGTACGGTAAGTGGAGCGGTATATCTGTCAGTACGGTAAGTGGTCCGGTACATCTGTCAGTACGGTAAGTGGAGCGGTACATCTGTCAGTACGGTAAGTGGAGCGGTACATCTGTCAGTACGGTAAGTAGAGCGGTAAATCTGTCAGTACGGTAAGTGGTCCGGTACATCTGTCAGTACGGTAAGTGGTCCGGTACATCTGTCAGTACGGTAAATGGACCGGTACGTCTGTCAGTACGGTAAGTATAGCGGTAAATCTGTCAGTACGGTAAGTGGAGCGGTACATCTGTCAGTACGGTAAATGGTCCGGTACATCTGTCAGTACGGTAAGTATAGCGGTACATCTGTCAGTACGGTAAGTGGTCCGGTACATATGTCAGTACGGTAAGTGGAGCGGTACATCTGTCAGTACGGTAAGTGGAGCGGTATATCTGTCAGTACGGTAAGTGGTCCGGTACATCTGTCAGTACGGTAAGTTGACCGGTACATCTGTCAGTACGGTAAGTGGAGCGGTATATCTGTCAGTACGGTAAGTGGAGCGGTACATCTGTCAGTACAGTAAGTGGCCCGGTACATCTGTCAGTACGGTAAGTGGAGAGATACATCTGTCAGTACGGTAAGTGGAGAGATACATCTGTCAGTACGGTAAGTGGAGCGGTACATCTGTCAGTACGGTAAGTGGAGCGGTATATCTGTCAGTACGGTAAGTGGAGCGGTACATCTGTCAGTACGGTAAGTATAGAGGTAAATCTGTCAGTACGGTAAGTGGTCCGGTACATCTGTCAGTACGGTAAGTGGAGCGGTATATCTGTCAGTATGGTAAGTGGTCCGGTACATCTGTCAGTAAGGTAAATGGACCGGTACATCTGTCAGTACGGTAAGTGGTCCGGTACATCTGTCAGTACGGTAAGTGGAGCGGTATATCTGTCAGTATGGTAAGTGGTCCGGTACATCTGTCAGTAAGGTAAATGGACCGGTACATCTGTCAGTACGGTAAGTGGAGCGGTACATCTGTCAGTACGGTAAGTGGAGCGGTATATCTGTCAGTACGGTAAGTGGTCCGGTACATCTGTCAGTACGGTAAGTGGAGCGGTACATCTGTCAGTACGGTAAGTAGAGCGGTACATCTGTCAGTACGGTAAGTAAAGCGGTAAATCTGTCAGTACGGTAAGTGGTCCGGTACATCTGTCAGTACGGTAAGTGGTCCGGTACATCTGTCAGTACGGTAAATGGACCAGTACGTCTGTCAGTACGGTAAGTATAGCGGTAAATCTGTCAGTACGGTAAGTGGAGCGGTACATCTGTCAGTACGGTAAATGGTCCGGTACATCTGTCAGTACGGTAAGTATAGCGGTACATCTGTCAGTACGGTAAGTGGTCCGGTACATATGTCAGTACGGTAAGTGGAGCGGTACATCTGTCAGTACGGTAAGTGGAGCGGTATATCTGTCAGTACGGTAAGTGGTCCGGTACATCTGTCAGTACGGTAAGTTGACAGGTACATCTGTCAGTACGGTAAGTGGAGCGGTATATCTGTCAGTACGGTAAGTGGAGCGGTACATCTGTCAGTACAGTAAGTGGCCCGGTACATCTGTCAGTACGGTAAGTGGAGAGATACATCTGTCAGTACGGTAAGTGGAGCGGTACATCTGTCAGTACGGTAAGTGGAGAGATACATCTGTCAGTACGGTAAGTGGAGCGGTACATCTGTCAGTACGGTAAGTGGAGCGGTATATCTGTCAGTACGGTAAGTGGTCCGGTACATCTGTCAGTACGGTAAGTGGAGAGATACATCTGTCAGTACGGTAAGTGGAGCGGTATATCTGTCAGTACGGTAAGTGGAGCGGTACATCTGTCAGTACGGTAAGTGGAGCGGTACATCTGTCAGTACAGTAAATGGTCCGGTATATCTGTCAGTACGGTAAGTGGTCCGGTACATTTGTCAGTACGGTAAGTGGACCGGTACATCTGTCAGTACGGTAAGTGGAGCGGTACATCTGTCAGTACGGTAAGTGGCCCGGTACATCTGTCAGTACGGTAAGTGGTCCGGTACATCTGTCAGTACGGTAAGTGGAGCGGTACATCTGTCAGTACGGTAAGTGGAGCGGTACATCTGTCAGTACAGTAAATGGTCCGGTATATCTGTCAGTACAGTAAGTGGAGAGATACATCTGTCAGTACGGTAAGTGGAGAGATACATCTGTCAGTACGGTAAGTGGAGCGGTACATCTGTCAGTACGGTAAGTGGAGCGGTATATCTGTCAGTACGGTAAGTGGAGCGGTACATCTGTCAGTACGGTAAGTGGAGAGATACATCTGTCAGTACGGTAAGTGGAGAGATACATCTGTCAGTACGGTAAGTGGAGCGGTACATCTGTCAGTACGGTAAGTGGAGCGGTACATCTGTCAGTACGGTAAGTGGAGCGGTATATCTGTCAGTACGGTAAGTATAGCGGTATATCTGTCAGTACGGTAAGTGGAGCGGTACATCTGTCAGTACGGTAAGTATAGCGGTATATCTGTCAGTACGGTAAGTGGAGAGGTACATTTGTCAGTACGGTAAGTGGCCCGGTACATCTGTCAGTACGGTAAGTGGAGCGGTACATCTGTCAGTACGGTAAGTGGAGAGGTACATTTGTCAGTACGGTAAGTGGAGCGGTACATCTGTCAGTACGGTAAGTGGAGCGGTATATCTGTCAGTACGGTAAGTGGAGCGGTACATCTGTCAGTACGGTAAGTGGAGCGGTATATCTGTCAGTACGGTAAGTATAGCGGTATATCTGTCAGTACGGTAAGTGGAGAGGTACATCTGTCAGTACGGTAAGTGGAGCCGGTATATCTGTCAGTACGGTAAGTATAGCGGTATATCTGTCAGTACGGTACGGTACAGTCAGGTACGGTACGGTACATCTGTCAGTACGGTAAGTGGAGCGGTATATCTGTCAGTACGGTAAGTATAGCGGTATATCTGTCAGTACGGTAAGTGGAGCGGTACATCTGTCAGTACGGTAAGTGGAGCGGTACATTTGTCAGTACGGTAAGTGGGCCGGTACATCTGTCAGTACGGTAAGTATAGCGGTACATCTGTCAGTACGGTACGGTACATCTGTCAGTACGGTAAGTATAGCGGTATATCTGTCAGTGCGGTAAGTGGAGAGGTACATTTGTCAGTACGGTAAGTGGGCCGGTACATCTGTCAGTACGGTAAGTATAGCGGTACATCTGTCAGTACGGTAAGTGGAGAGATACATCTGTCAGTACGGTAAGTGGTCCGGTACATCTGTCAGTACGGTAAGTATAGCGGTATATCTGTCAGTACGGTAAGTATAGCGGTAAATCTGTCAGTACGGTAAGTGGAGCGGTACATCTGTCAGTACGGTAAGTGGTCCGGTACATCTGTCAGTACGGTAAGTATAGCGGTACATCTGTCAGTACGGTCCGGTACATCTGTCAGTACGGTAAGTGAAGCGGTACATCTGTCAGTACGGTAAGTGGAGCGGTACATCTGTCAGTACGGTAAGTGGTCCGGTACATCTGTCAGTACGGTAAGTTGACCGGTACATCTGTCAGTACGGTAAGTGGAGCGGTACATCTGTCAGTACAGTAAGTGGCCCGGTACATCTGTCAGTACGGTAAGTGGTCCGGTACATCTGTCAGTACGGTAAGTGGTCCGGTACATCTGTCAGTACGGTAAGTGGAGCGGTACATCTGTCAGTACGGTAAGTATAGCGGTACATCTCTCAGTACGGTAAGTGGACCGGTACATCTGTCAGTACGGTAAGTGGAGCGGTACATCTGTCAGTACGGTAAGTGGCCCGGTATATCTGTCAGTACGGTAAGTGGACCTGTACATCTGTCAGTACGGTAAGTGGTCCGGTACATCTGTCAGTACGGTAAATGGAGCGGTACATCTGTCAGTACGGTAAGTGGACCGGTACATCTGTCAGTACGGTAAATGGAGAGGTACATCTGTCAGTACGGTAAGTGGTCCGGTACATCTGTCAGTACGGTAAGTGGAGAGGTACATCTGTCAGTACGGTAAGTGGAGAGGTACATCTGTCAGTACGGTAAGTATAGCGGTAAATCTGTCAGTACGGTAAGTGGAGCGGTACATCTGTCAGTACGGTAAGTGGTCCGGTACATTTGTCAGTACGGTAAGTGGAGCGGTATATCTGTCAGTACGGTAAGTGGTCCGGTACATCTGTCAGTACGGTAAGTGGAGCGGTACATCTGTCAGTACGGTAAGTGGAGCGGTACATCTGTCAGTACGATAAGTGGAGAGGTACATCTGTCAGTACGGTAAGTGGTCCGGTACATCTGTCAGTACGGTAAGTGGTCCGGTACATCTGTCAGTACGGTAAATGGAGAGGTACATCTGTCAGTACGGTAAGTGGAGCGGTACATCTGTCAGTACGGTAAGTGGAGAGATACATCTGTCAGTACGGTAAGTGGTCCGGTACATCTTTCAGTACGGTAAGTGGTCCGGTACATCTGTCAGTACGGTAAGTGGAGCGGTACATCTGTCAGTACGGTAAGTGGTCCGGTACATCTGTCAGTAAGGTATGTGGAGCGGTACATCTGTCAGTACGGTAAGTGGTCCGGTACATCTGTCAGTACGGTAAGTGAAGAGGTACATTTGTCAGTACGGTAAGTGGAATGGATTGTATTTTTGACCGTCCAATCAAACGTATTTAGGATGGTACTTAGCACTTAAATGATGAAACATGTTACATATTTTTGAATAGCTCAAATCAGGGCAATAATTCCGTTCTTGAATGGATCTTAACTTTCTTGCACATGCCAATCATTGAGGTTGTAACCAACCTTTCTAACAAATTCAGGTCCCCTGTCATTAGGGCTGATGAAGCCTGCTTGATACCAGACGAGAGCTTCCCCTGAGTAGTTATATATAAGTTGAGTTAACCTGTTTAAAAACATTCTGTTGATAAATTCAGGTAT
Organism: Pecten maximus; assembly: GCF_902652985.1. Lineage (NCBI taxonomy): Eukaryota > Metazoa > Mollusca > Bivalvia > Pectinida > Pectinidae > Pecten > Pecten maximus. Next base: position 7,061,406 of record NC_047030.1, read on the forward strand.
GTCTAGTGATACTGCACAAACGGCAAACTTTTCAAAAAATAGCGATAACAAGAAAATCTGACTGTTGTCAAACCATATAATCTTTCGTATTTTTAATTAAAAAAATACACGTAAATAGATTTTAATCTCTTAAATAAATTTGTTTTTCTGTTCCAGATATGGGAAGTACAACGACATCAACAACAACAACAACAACGACGACAACAACAACGCCGACCACCACAATCACCCCGACAACTACAACCACAACACCAACAACTACAACCACAACACCAACAACTACAACCACAACACCAACAACTACAACCACAACACCAACAACTACAACAACAACACCAACAACAACAACCACAACACCAACAACTACAACCACAACACCAACAACTACAACCACAACACCAACAACTACAACCACAACACCAACAACTACAACCACAACACCAACAACTACAACCACAACACCAACAACTACAACCACAACACCGACAACTACAACCACAACACCAACAACTACAACCACAACACCAACAACTACAACCACAACACCAACAACTACAACCACAACCACAACTCCGACAACTACAACCACAACTCCAACAACTACAACCATAACGACTACACCAAGTACAACAACTGTTGCGACGGACGGAGGAACAGGTAAATCATTTATTGGTAAAAATACCTATCAATCAAATATAATGCACACAATGTCTATATCACTGGTCAACATTATGATATTAAAACTGTTATTATTTAAATACTAATGTTCGTTTTTACTACTTGACCTGGACTGAAAACGTATCTATTTCATATTTAAGGTCAGCAGACTGCACAAGCGGCACTACCTGCAGGTAAGCTATTTTGATATTAGAATCAATTTAATATGTTAAATGAATAAATTTTAAAGAGGATAACTCGTGTTTGATAAGGCCACAGGTGCTCACCACATCTGTCAAAACACCCAGTAAATAATCTCGGACATTATGTCTGGTGATTAGGCATGAAACAACCTCGACAAACATGTAATACATTGTTTTTCGACATTAAGATCTTTTTTAATAAAGCACGATGCAATGACAGATTAGGGAAAACAATCACTCCCATGGACTGAGCGATGGAATGGGAGACAACTCCAATATAATTTCTAACTGTGTGTGGTTACCAGGGACCTGTTCGTTTATGCGGACAAACCGGTTCGTCAGTTTTTAAATGTAATATTTCAAACATATATCTTGACGGACCTACACATGTTAATACAGGCCTGGGAAGTCTTTGTGAAGGCTCGTTTGAAAACAATATAAAATCACCAGGTCCGACTTTATTTCATAAACGAACAACACCGAAAAACTGCGAAAACGAAAACTGCCCGGGTATACAGGTTGGAATCATTTGGCATAATTGAACACAAAGCCATCTTTAATTATATAGTAATTCCTTTACAATACATGCATACATATCTTTTAATGACAAACGTTCTGGAAATATTCTAAACAGTAGGACGTTTCCTTTAATGTAGTACATTGTATCTGCGGATTATATTATCACATGTCATAAAACATGAATATGGCATTATGTATCAAAATTAAACCAACACCAATCCATATCGATATTTACTGGTTGGAGCCACGTCTCGTTATGAGTTCGACAGAACACTAGATAGAATGAGTCCCCATTCCAACGTACATTGTCTCAAAAATTGAATATCTTATCATTTCGTTAAATGATGTGTCTTCTTTCATAAGTTGAGCTTTTGAATGATTTGTGAGGTTTTAAGTTTTCAGAAAACTTGTATTGCGAAGCTTATCAATTGTAGTTTGTATATACAAGTAAGGATTTATTTTCATTTTTTGCGGTAAGTACATATTGCTTTTTTTTCGCGAAAACGCAACAAGTTAAATATGTACTCATAGCAACGTAAATACACCTCGATGCATCTAGGAAAAAAAACCCTTATATTTACACTTGAGCACCATGACATTTAAGTAACATGGAAACAATCACCTTATACATATTGTTGGAACAGCGGTCAGCTTAATAGAACATCCAAATTAATCGGAAAACACTAGATGGCATTCATTAAAATGTCTAGATATTGCTTTATATTTTTGTGAATTGGCAGTTCATCATTAATATTATCGTATTTCACAAAATCATAACTTACTACAACGCGGTTGTACTTTGACAAGTGCTTAACGAGGCCGCCCGATATTGAGGCGCAAGCCTAATCACCGTTCGTAAATATAGAAAATTAATAACATTGGTCTTAATAAGCTTCATCTAGTGACAAGGCAACGCAATTGTTAATATTGTACATTATTACCTTTATTAATAACAAGAAAGAATATCAATATTCAAACGAGATCTAGAAATATAAATCGAAATCGATTAAAAGACGGCAAAATATGAACGAAAATAGATTACCATTGAAAAGAGTACAGTGAGAATAGGACCAGGTGTTCCGGGAGAGTAAGAGTCTTCTGATTCTTAGACGCCACCCGCCATTCAGCTCTTGGTCAAACACGAGTTAAATCACTTTCCCAAGACAAGGGGGACAACTCTGCATACTAACTGATCATGATATTCACTCCTGTTGTATGTCGGTACTGATTTATATATAAAGCAACATTTTTCTGAAAATTTGTCAGAAAAAGACTCCCATTAACATCTCGTCCTAAGAAGAGTGTTATGATAATGCTGTATTTTACGGACTTTACCACCTTTGTTACAGGAATAATGGCTGGTCTGATTGCTGCAATAATTCTCGTCGTTATGCTGATCATTATCATCATCGTCGTCATCGCCAGGAAAAGGTTAGGGTATAAGACACATTTCACTTTGTGAAGGCTTTGTTGTGTGAGAGATTGAACAAAAGACATATTACACTTTGTGAAGGCTATGTTGTGTGAGAGATTGAACAAAAGACATATTACACTTTGTGAAGGCTATGTTGTGTGAGAGATTGAACAAAAGACATATTACACTTTGTGAAGGCTATGTTGTGTGAGAGATTGAACAAAAGACATATTACACTTTGTGAAGGCTATGTTGTGTCAGAGATGATACAAAAGACATATTACACTTTGTGAGGGCTATGTTGTGTCAGAGATTGAACAAAAGACATATTACACTTTGTGAAGGCTATGTTGTGTGAGAGATTGATACAAAGGACATATTACACTTTGTGAAGGCTATGTTGTGAGAGATTGAATAAAAGACATATTACACTTTGTGAAGGCTATGTTGTGTGAGAGATGATACAAAAGACATATTACACTTTGTGAAGGATATGTTGTGTTAGAGATTGAACAAAAGACATATTACACTTTGTGAAGGCTATGTTGTGTGAGAGATGATACAAAAGACACTATTACACTTTGTGAAGGCTATGTTGTGTGAGAGATTGAAAAAAAGACATATTACACTTTGTGAAGGCTATGTTGTGTGAGAGATGATACAAAAGACATATTACACTTTGTGAAGGCTATGTTGTGTGAGAGATTGATACAAAAGACATATTACACTTTGTGAAGGCTATGTTGTGTGAGATTAACAAAAGACATATTACACTTTGTGAAGGCTATGTTGTGTGAGAGATTGAACAAAAGACATATTACACTTTGTGAAGGCTATATTGTGTCAGAGATTGAACAAAAGACATATTACACTTTGTGAAGGCTATGTTCTGTGAGAGATTGAACAAAAGACATATTACACTTTGTGAAGGCTATGTTGTGTGAGAGATGATACAAAAGACATATTACACTTTGTGAAGGCTATGTTGTGTGAGATTAACAAAAGACATATTACACTTTGTGAAGGCTATGTTGTGTGAGAGATTGAACAAAAGACATATTACACTTTGTGAAGGCTATGTTGTGTCAGAGATTGAACAAAAGACATATTACACTTTGTGAAGGCTATGTTCTGTGAGAGATGATACAAAAGACATATTACACTTTGTGAAGGCTATGTTGTGAGAGATGATACAAAAGACGCACAAGAGATAAGTACCTTTAAATAAAAGTTGAGAGCTAAATTCACTAGTACCAAAGGTGTATAATTATAATTGTTGTACGATTGGGATTTCTTCTTTTGTTTTAAAGGATCATATAATTTTAGTCTACATCGCCGACAACATATACACTGATTCTCCCAAAATGCTATAAACAGTTCCCATTGGGTATTGAATTTTATCTATTTGACATCAGACATCTTTAACACATTCTGATCTATCAGAGTTACTTCCCTTCGTTTGACTTGGCTATAGCCTTTTGTGGCCGGGGATGTAAATCATGACTAAAACTATAAATATAAAAGGGTATCACGGTCAAATTTCGGAATGGTGTAAATTATTTATTCACCTCAACAAATTTTAAAGATAAATGTACAAGGACCTTCGGTCTAAGTCTAACAATAGATACGACGGTGTATAAATGTGTACAGAAATATATGTATTTGTACGGGTACTTATGTAAGTGTGTATGAGGTGTGCGAGTTGTTTCTTGTATAAGTTATTTCTGCTTATCCTTGTGTTATTTGTTATTTTGTGTCAAATGTTTTTCATTTCTAATTTGTCTAAAATATTTTCTTATTTTCTTACTTTCCATAAGACGAAGACAATTTATATATGTTTGGTATGTTATTTTATCCAATAGGCTGATAACTTCTTTTTTTCATTAAAATTTTATGAAATAAAAAGAAAAAAAGGAAAGATAATATTTTTGGAGGGTGGTAATTGCATAAAGTATGTAACTTTTAGAAATATACAAACAATTACAACGGTTTAATCATGTTTTCAATCGACTATATAAGACAAATATCCTCCAATGGCTACACTAACAACACTAAACTCAACTTTTCTTATTACAGCAGAAAGTCCAAAGACAGATTCGAGGGTCAAGTTCGGTTTGATAATAGAATTTACAACCAACCAAACAATCAACCCTTGGCAAATAATGCAAATGGCGGACAGAGCGTATTGTTTCCCAGGTCAAACATCGCAGAACCGAATCCGTATGATTCACTTGGGCCGTGTGCATTATCTACATTCAAACCATCAGACGATTACCTACATCCGGAAAGCCATGCTTCACGAGGAGCAAAAAAAGGAGAAGAAAACCCGTATGCATCACTGCGAGCCAATGATATGCTAAAATATTCAAATTTTGTGGAGCTTCCTAAAGATAAGACAGATTCCCTCGAGAATGGGTACATGCACATGCGTGGTAGCAGTAGTAGTGACGTCACGGATGATGTGTCGAAAGATGGAACTTATGTGAAAATGAACTTTGATTCCCAGAGACCGGAAGAAGATGTTTTTCCATCTAATGGAACACTAATTAGTTCAGAGAATGATACAGATCCCAGTTCATATGTTAATAATGGTTACGCAACTCACATCTCGTTATCGAAATGAACGTAGTTTGTAATTATCACACGGCAATGATCCCATGCTAGTGTTACCTTCTTGTCGCCGCACGTGTCCGACTTCAAATGGACCTACATATCCCCCTCCCACGGGATCTATTAATAGACATATCTGTAAATGGTGGTGCTGAGACTAGATAGATTAGATATGACAGTGCATTTACTTAGAAATATTATCCTTTTTTGTTATTGCGATCCAGCGATTATGTTTTAATCATATAGATATGATAAATACATAAATTTTTGTTTCTATTGTTTTGATATACATATTTTATACTTATGGTAATGTTGTTCTCTCTGAAATACTCCATTGTGTTCGGTATTTGACAGGTATAGAACAATGAAATACTCCATTGTATTCGGTATTTGACAGGTATAGGACAAAGCCTCCCAGGTGATGACATGTACCTCTTACCTTGTTTTATGTGAGATTATATTTCAGTCTACTGTGCTCTATGTTTACATTCAGTAAACATGACAATTAATATCAAAACATCGCCATAGGTTAACGATATCGAAATAGACAAAATCAAAATTCACGTCTCGTTAAAAATGGTTAAAATTTGGTATTCACATACATGTCATTTCTTTGTTATATATTTGATGAGAAAAACACAAATAAGTAGCAGTGAGTGAGTGGTTGAGTGGTTGAGTGGTTGAGTGAGTGAGTGAGTGAGTGAGTGAGTGAGTGAGTGAGTGAGTGAGTGAGTGAGTGAGTGAGTGAGTGAGTGAGTGAGTGAGTGAGTGAGTGAGTGAGTGAGTGAGTGAGTGAGTGAGTGAGTGAGTGAGTGAGTGAGTGAGTGAGTGAGTGAGTGAGTGAGTGAGTGAGTGAGTGAGTGAGTGAGTGAGTGAGTCAGTGAGTGAGTGAGTCAGTCAGTGAGTGAGTCAGTGAATGAGTGAATGAGTCAATGAGTGAGTCAGTGAATTAGTCAGTGAATGAGTCAATGAATGAGTCGATGAATGAGTCAGCGAGTGAGTCAGCGAGTGAGTCAGTGTTTCAGTGAGCGAGCCTTTCATTTGAGGCAGATTATATCCTTTTTGTATGACGTATGGATAAGAATAATAAAGATATCATCATTAACATATACGATGTAGTGGGTGTCATAATTTTCACTTAAGACATATTACACTTTGTGAAGGCTATGTTGTGTGAGAGATTGAACAAAAGACATATTACACTTTGTGAAGGCTATGTTGTGTGAGAGATTGAACAAAAGACATATTACACTTTGTGAAGGCTATGTTGTGTGAGAGATTGAACAAAAGACATATTACACTTTGTGAAGGCTATGTTGTGTGAGAGATTGAACAAAAGACATATTACACTTTGTGAAGGCTATGTTGTGTGAGAGATTGAACAAAAGACATATTACACTTTGTGAAGGCTATGTTGTGTGAGAGATTGAACAAAAGACATATTACACTTTGTGAAGGGCTATGTTGTGTGAGAGATTGAACAAAAGACATATTACACTTTGTGAGGGCTATGTTGTGTGAGAGATTGAACAAAAGACATATTACACTTTGTGAGGGCTATGTTGTGTGAGAGATTGAACAAAAGACATATTACACTTTGTGAGGGCTATGTTGTGTGAGAGATTGAACAAAAGACATATTACACTTTGTGAGGGCTATGTTGTGTGAGAGATTGAACAAAAGACATATTACACTTTGTGAGGGCTATGTTGTGTGAGAGATTGAACAAAAGACATATTACACTTTGTGAGGGCTATGTTGTGTGAGAGATTGAACAAAAGACATATTACACTTTGTGAGGGCTATGTTGTGTGAGAGATTGAACAAAAGACATATTACACTTTGTGAGGGCTATGTTGTGTGAGAGATTGAACAAAAGACATATTACACTTTGTGAGGGCTATGTTGTGTGAGAGATTGAACAAAAGACATGTTACACTTTGTGAAGGCTATGTTGTGTGAGAGATTGAACAAAAGACATGTTACACTTTGTGAAGGCTATGTTGTGTGAGAGATTGAACAAAAGACATGTTACACTTTGTGAAGGCTATGTTGTGTGAGAGATTGAACAAAAGACATGTTACACTTTGTGAAGGCTATGTTGTGTGAGAGATTGAACAAAAGACATATTACACTTTGTGAAGGCTATGTTGTGTGAGCGATTGAACAAAAGACATGTTACACTTTGTGAAGGCTATGTTGTGTGAGAGATTGAACAAAAGACATATTACACTTTGTGAAGGCTATGTTGTGTGAGAGATTGAACAAAAGACATGTTACACTTTGTGAAGGCTATGTTGTGTGAGAGATTGAACAAAAGACATATTACACTTTGTGAAGGCTATGTTGTGTGAGAGATTGAACAAAAGACATATTACACTTTGTGAAGGCTATGTTGTGTGAGAGGCAGCCTTTCATTTGAGGCAGATTATATCCTTTTTGTATGACGTCTAGATAAGAATAATAAAGATATCATCATTAACATATACGATGTAGTGGGTGTCATAATTTTCACTTAAGCATTATGTCATTTTTTTAGTTTCATTTATCAATAAATACTTGATAGTATATAGCATATAGAATATGATAACATCGGATTCAAGGATTTTTAAGTTAATAAGACCTGATAAACTTCGTGTGTCATATTGGTGTCCTAAAAACGTTATTGATCATGCTGTTATTAAAATCAGATAAAGTCCTTCACCAAACATATTCATAACTTACTTTCATTTATCACATTATTTAACCTTTTAAAAGAATGGTTGAATGATAAAGCATTAAGAAATTAAACTCAGTATATGGTATCACATTTAACAAACCCAATCAGAATATCAAAGGCCATGAACAGGTAAAAGGTATTGAGGTAAATTTGACCTAAAAAAAATTGTCCTGAGATTTATCTGAAAATGACCTGAGTTTTTCCTGAATTTGACATGGAAAAAAATCATGTCGAATTCAGGTCAAGAAATTGACCTGGAATTGACATGAAATTGAACTGAATTGACCTGAAGACAATTTGCCTGTGTACGAATGAATTAAAGATTTTGTGTGTATAGCCATTTCTATATGTGGGTAAGATCTGTCATTAGTTATAAATAGTAATTACATAGTGTATAACGTTGACGCCAGTCATATTGCTTTTCTATTTTTTGGTTCAATACAGATACATTCACTTCTTTATGACAAAAGGCGTCGTTTAATGCGAAAGCATATTGGGGAATTTATAATTAATGGAATCCGAGCCAGAATAACATATATTGTTAGTCTAGTACTACATATACTGTAAATGTACATATTTTAGCGGTGATATTATGAACGGTATCCTTATTTAGGTGGTATTCTTATATTCTCGCGGTTATCTTATTTTAGCGGAATCTTATTTCAGCGGTAATCTTATTTTTGCCATAATCTTTTGTAAACGTTAATCATTTTTCTTTTTCTTTTTTTTTCAGTGGTAATCTTATTTTTGCTGTTATCTTATTTCATAAGTCACTTTCCTTTGTTATTGGGCGATCAGCTAATGTCTTTATTAACTTCCCGTGGAGCGTACAGCCGAAGCTGCCATTTCGGCGCAAACAGCTTACACACAACATTTCTTGTACTGCCCTACCACATACTCATTTACAGCCGAGTCTACAGGAACACAACGGAGTAAAGTATCTTGTTCAGGGAAACAACGCCACACCTGTTTAGTTCCGGGACTCGAACTAGTGACCCTTCAGTCACGTAGCTTGCGTCCTACCACTAGACCACCGTGCCTCCAATATAAAATGTTTTTGTTGCGGCGTGTATTGTCCATGTATCAATTCATCTTAGGAAAATAGTACAGTATTTGTTTCAGTAAAATAATTCTTTTGTTACAATACATTTGCAGGAATCGTATTTTTTGTTAGATTTTGGACAACAATTTCTATTCGATTTGTATTTGATCTTCGGTGTTTTTATCGATGGAGAAAATGACCGTTGAAATAGTTAAAAATAAGTTTGTTTGACCTTTTTCATCGATATTTATAAATGAATTCTATTGATTATTTTCTTTTATGTAAGAGTCCACTATACGATTTTGTTCATGCGCTACAAATAACAAAATAAAACATATTCCATTTTCAACCAGTACTTAAATATTGTCTAAAACATATCCAGAATTATTCACAGTTCATCCAAGTAACATAAATGGAGTCGTCCTCATACGCTTCCATTCTGTCCACACTCTATACCAGCAATACGGGAACAGCGCGTTAAGCCTGGGTTTTTATACCAATCGCGCCTTTCAAGTACAGCAATTTCCCCGAAACTCTACCTTTTCACTGTCAGATACACATGGCGTTCCTGCCATAAAAAGGAGTAGCTTACAATTACCTCTGTCACGTGATTTTTCTTGGACTTTGCATATTATCTAAATAGAGTTATTTTATGTTTAAAGAACTGAATGAATATTGCGATAAATTCATTGTGTCCTGTGTGTTGTTTTTACACTGATGAGAATGGGACACTTAGGCCTATGTACAGTCTTTTTTTTCTTCATTTTTTCAATGTTTCATTTTCGTTTCGTTTTAATTTCGTTTTATTGCTTTTTATTTCGTTTGTTTTCCTTCGTTTTTGCTTTCGTTTCGCACTTTACATGTACCCGTTAAATGTACTACAGGCCCTGTCTAGTGAAACGTTGATTTAATATATATTTGTAATGAATGTAAAAAAACCAATGGAACATTTCTGCAAATTACTAAAAGCATCCAAAGAATATAAAACGAGATGGGAACAAACACAAAAAGAATCGATTCCCCAATGTTCAACAACTTTGATGTTTTGAGCTCAGAAGTAAAATCGACGAACGATTTCCATTTTTCATATAACACCTTTCAATACTGAAGTGATAGAAACCCTAGAGCTGAAGACTCTAATATTAAATGGTAAATAAGACTACGGTATGGAAAACACAATGACTTGTTTCTCTGTTGATCATATTAGCGATTTCAAACATGTTTGGTGCTTGTTAACATACTTTATGGTATCTATGTCATAAATATAGTTCTCTTTGTAAGAATATGAGTTTATCCAGATTTGACCAAGATTTGTATGGCGGGTGTTGTAGTGACCTAGATTTGTATGGCGGGTGTCGTAGTGACCTAGATTTGTATGGCGGGTGTCGTAGTGACCTAGATTTCTATGGCGGGTGTCGTAGTGACCTAGATTTCTATGGCGGGTGTCGTAGTGACCTAGATTTCTATGACGGGTTTATCGAGGAAGCAGAAGACGCTTACTCTTCCGGAACGGTTTGCTAATATTTTGTCCCCTTTTTGATTTTGAGCTACGGTGTCAGTATTATCTGTTGTTTTCGTTTTGTGTCTAGATTCGTATAATTTGTTACATGTGATTTTTAATTTTTCATTTTTATCACCTGCCAGCCTATATATCAATGTAATTGTTAACATATGACCTACAATGTATATCTATGTTATTGTTAACATATGACCTACAATGTATATCTATGTTATTGTTTACATATTTGATATATCACCTATATATCACTGTTATTGTTAATATGTCGCATATATATCAACGTTTTTGTTAATATATTTAACCTATATATCAGTGAATAATGTACACGAGTGCAACGTTTTATCTTTTGTACATGTAAACTATATTTGACATTTTTTTTTATATTTTTAGGAGACATTTCTGAATGAAGGACTGGCTGTGATATAAACGATTCATTTCAACATCATCCGGTACAATTGCCACGAGATTGAATATGGTGAATCGTGACGTTCACTATGAAGTTACTAGAAAGGTATACCTGCGACACAATCAGTTGTATACATATGTACAAATGTATTGGCCCAGGTACAGACAGGAACTACCATACAATATAGAACAATGGCCAAACAATGCAATGCATAATAATATGTACAATGTATATGATACAAGGCCTAACAATACATGATGATATATACAATGCACATGATATAGGGCCTTACTATAAGTTGCTATGGTATCAAGTACAAGTCTATCAGACGGGGCTTTGCTTGAAAAATAGACAGCGCCAGTGCCCTCAAGTGAAATCAATTAATTGTTAGTTTGATGACACTGTGTACACATTCTTCAGGGTGTTATCTATATAATTGATACATCTTGTTCCAGGATGTTTATCTATATAATTGATACATGTTTTTATATTCTGACCAGGATGTGGATTTGGCAAAATGATAGAAGCCTTGGGTATTCATTGCTTGGTGATAAATGGCGGTATATCGTGAGTTGGGGCTAGGTCAATGGTCGAGTCATCATTTCTATTTCAAGCTTTATATATGAGGACGGGACAGCGATGTCGTTAGAATTTCGGACAAGCGGGACTTATCGTGATAGGTCATGTCCTTGAGAAAGACATTTTACCAGAAAAGCACACAACCGACCTGTATGTTGAAACAGCTAGTAGAATGAGAAACGACAGACAAGTTCTGTCTGTACACGCCGGATATACCAAGCAACATACCACGAATACGTAATTCACACAAAGAAACGTTGCATTTGCATTCATCCTTAAATTTAAGTAGCCACACATGTTTTCAAAGGAAAACCTGGAGTTTGAAAATAGTGATATATCTTAAATGATGAAGCCCAGCTTGATCATTACATTACGACTATATTGATATACAAAGGTTTAAACAAGGAGCACAAGGCATTAGCATCTTTATATAGGCAAAAAGAATATACATACAAACGCATTTGCCCCATAAATTCCAAACACATTGTCCAGCTAAGTGAACAAAACTATTTTTATTTATTACGTTTAGCACATACGGTATTTTATCTACCTTTTAAGCATTTGTCGAGTGAAGTGAACAATACTACTTTATTAACTAAGTTTAATGCATATGGTACAGTGTCTACCCTTCAAACACTGTCAAGCTAAATGAACAAAATTGATTTTTATTAAGTGTGTTTGATACATAAATAATGTATCTTCCCTTCAAACACTGTCAAGCTAAATGAACAAAATTGTATTTATTAAGTGTGTTTGATACATAAATAATGTATCTACTCTTCAAACACTGTTGAGCTTATCCTTCAAACTGCTATTGATAATTTGATTTTCGATATGGCTGCAGTGACATAAGATAACCGCAGACATTTGATATATAAATTGCTGGTGAACTGATTGCATGGCTATAGAACGATACACATTTTGTCTATTAAACATATAACCACATGAATCCAATATGGTCGCTTTTTCGTTCAAGGTGTTTCTTACACCTCATCACTTTTGGATTATTGTATGTGGTATCCTAAATGTTATAGGGGACTGTTTTTGTGGGCAAACATTATCACGGCTCTCTGTCCACGGGATGGAGGATAGCTCAAGTGATGATCCGAGGTGCGTGGTTTGACTCTTCCTACCTGTGTCGGTTTGTGTGTCTCGAGAAGCTGAGAGACGAAGCGGTCTGTGCTGTCGTGGTTGAGTCCTTATGAAAGATACTTAATTCACATTGCTCTTGATGGCATGCGACGGACCTCCCGTGTGTTGTTCAGTGAGGTATTTACGAACTTCTACAAGGAGAAGGAGACCCTACCTACGAATGACCCTGGTTGTTCACGGGACTATAACCCCAGCAGACAAACTGTTCAGTCAGACACTGAAAATATGGGATTAATTATATAAGAGTTGTCGTATTGTAGCCAACTGTTCAGTCAGACAATGACAGTATGGGAATCATTCTATAAGAGTTGTCGTATTGTAGTCAACTGTTCAGTAAGACACTGACAGTATGGGAATAATTCTACAAGAGTTGTCGTATTGTAGCCAACTGTTCAGTCAGACACTGACAGTATGGGAATCATTCTATAAGAGTTGTCGTATTGTAGCCAACTGTTCAGTCAGACACTGACAGTATGGGAATAATTCTATAAGAGTTGTCGTATTATAGTCAACTGTTCAGTCAGACACTGACAGTATGGGAATAATTCTATAAGAGTTGTCGTATTGTAGCCAACTGTTCAGTCAGACACTGACAGTTTGGGAATACTTATATAAGGGTTGTCGTATTGTAGTCAACTGTTCAGTCAGACACTGACAGTATGGGAATAATTCTATAAGAGTTGTCGTATTGTAGTCAACTGTTCAGTCAGACACTGACAGTATGGTAATAATTCTACAAGAGTTGTCGTATTGTAGCCAACTGTTCAGTCAGACACTGACAGTATGGTAATAATTCTATAAGAGTTGTCGTATTGTAGCCAACTGTTCAGTCAGACACTGACAGTATGGGAATAATTCTATAAGAGTTGTCGTATTGTAGCCAACTGTTCAGTCAGACACTGACAGTATGGGAATAATTCTATAAGAGTTGTCGTATTGTAGCCAACTGTTCAGTCAGACACTGACAGTATGGGAATAATTCTATAAGAGTTGTATTGTAGTCAACTGTTCAGTCAGACACTGACAGTATGGTAATAATTCTACAAGAGTTGTCGTATTGTAGCCAACTGTTCAGTCAGACACTGACAGTATGTGAATAATTCTATAAGAGTTGTCGTATTGTAGTCAACTGTTCAGTCAGACACTGACAGTATGGGAATAATTCTATAAGAGTTGTCGTATTGTAGTCAACTGTTCAGTCAGACACTGACAGTATGGGAATAATTCTATAAGAGTTGTCGTATTGTAGTCAACTGTTCAGTCAGACACTGACAGTATGGTAATAATTCTATAAGAGTTGTCGTATTGTAGTCAACTGTTCAGTCAGACACTGACAGTATGGTAATAATTCTATAAGAGTTGTCGTATTGTAGTCAACTGTTCAGTCAGACACTGACAGTATGGTAATAATTCTATAAGAGTTGTATTGTAGTCAACTGTTCAGTCAGACACTGACAGTTTGGGAATAATTCTATAAGAGTCGTAGTATTGTAGTCAACTGTTCAGTCAGACACTGACAGTATGGTAATAATTCTATAAGAGTTGTCGTATTGTAGCCAACTGTTCAGTCAGACACTGACAGTATGGTAATAATTCTATAAGAGTTGTATTGTAGTCAACTGTTCAGTCAGACACTGACAGTATGGGAATAATTCTATAAGAGTTGTCGTATTGTAGTCAACTGTTCAGTCAGACACTGACAGTATGTGAATAATTCTATAAGAGTTGTCGTATTGTAGTCAACTGTTCAGTCAGACACTGACAGTATGGGAATAATTCTATAAGAGTTGTCGTATTGTAGTCAACTGTTCAGTCAGACACTGACAGTATGGTAATAATTCTATAAGAGTTGTCGTATTGTAGTCAACTGTTCAGTCAGACACTGACAGTATAGGAATAATTCTATAAGAGTTGTCGTATTGTAGTCAACTGTTCAGTCAGACACTGACAGTATGGGAATAATTCTATAAGAGTTGTCGTATTGTAGCCAACTGTTCAGTCAGACACTGACAGTATGGGAATAATTCTATAAGAGTTGTTGTATTGTAGCCAACTGTTCAGTCAGACACTGACAGTATGGGAATAATTCTATAAGAGTTGTCGTATTGTAGCCAACTGTTCAGTCAGACACTGACAGTATGGTAATAATTCTATAAGAGTTGTCGTATTGTAGTCAACTGTTCAGTCAGACACTGACAGTATGGTAATAATTATATAAGAGTTGTCGTATTGTAGTCAACTGTTCAGTCAGACACTGACAGTATGTGAATAATTCTATAAGAGTTGTCATATTGTAGCCAACTGTTCAGTCAGACACTGACAGTATGGTAATAATTCTATAAGAGTTGTATTGTAGTCAACTGTTCAGTCAGACACTGACAGTATGGGAATAATTCTATAAGAGTTGTCGTATTGTAGCCAACTGTTCAGTCAGACACTGACAGTATAGGAATAATTCTATAAGAGTTGTCGTATTGTAGCCAACTGTTCAGTCAGACACTGACAGTATAGGAATAATTCTATAAGAGTTGTCGTATTGTAGCCAACTGTTCAGTCAGACACTGACAGTATAGGAATAATTCTATAAGAGTCGTAGTATTGTAGTCAACTGTTCAGTCAGACACTGACAGTATAGGAATAATTCTATAAGAGTTGTCGTATTGTAGCCAACTGTTCAGTCAGACACTGACAGTATGTGAATAATTCTATAAGAGTTGTCGTATTGTAGCCAACTGTTCAGTCCGACAATGACAGTATGTGAATAATTCTATAAGAGTTGTCGTATTGTAGTCACGAAGTACACTGTCCTCTGATTCTGTGTCGTGAGTGGATCAAACATAGATTCAGATTTCAAAGTCATGACTGTGGTGCTGACCTATATAGCCTTGCGCCAAGCGTTTTATATGTGGCACATCATATTGTCTTTAGATATTCCATAGCTGACTTTTAATTATCATACTTATCTGGCGTGGCATCAAGTTTGGTAATGAACTGCATGGCGCATCTTTTGGGATCTTGCTCATCTTGCAATCGTTCTGCCAAGTTGTCGCGTACTGTACTCGACAAATTGATAGCTTTCTGTTCCATCAGTTTGAATTTGAATATTAGGGTTTATATTCTTTTCAATGCGATGATCTGAACAAATTTACCGGAGGAGTGTTGACACCATAGCTTGTGATGATAAATGAGTTTATGTTTTGCCCCCTTTGGCAAGACGTTTCTCAATGTAGCATCATTAATTTGTTTCGGGTATTATCTAAGATATCTCTTGAAATATGCATACAAAAATCCTGCCCAATGGTAAAACATTACTATGTGCCATTAATCGAATATTTCTGGCGGATTTATTGGCCTTTACATCCCTCTTAAAATAAAATTACAACCTCTACCTACACATACCTCTGTTGTGTACCAAGGGGTTTGATATTATATATATACTCTATACAAAATATTGTGGGCGTATTAATGTAAAAAAAAAAAGTCTGTGTTAGTTTTGAACCGGTCCTACAAACTTCCAATTTGTTTTAATAACTGGTTTCAATCTAGATTTTAACTGAAATCGGGTGTTCTTTTTGTTGTAGCTTAAACTGGTTTGTTTAAGAAATCAAACATACTGTTGGTGTGGGTTGGAATGTTTCGTTCCTAAAATAAGATGGCACATTTTTGTTTTATGTTTCCTACCGGAGATGGATTTTCTCATTTGATAGCATGACTGCACCATTTCTTAACTGTGTATTTGTTAAACCATGGTTATCCAGTGGATTGATACTATTATATTTGACACAATGGTCTTGATGTATTGATTTATTTGGTATTCATATTTCATTTTCTCCTTAACGTTTTGACAATATACATGTAATTATCATAGCGGCAGATATGTTCTTATTCATCCTGAATATTTTCAGAAAAGCTTCACTTCGATTTGGAGAATGTACTCCATATACAATGTAATTCTGAATACGGTAAATTTTCTGATGTTGAAGGGGTCGCGAAGCTTGCATGATTGAATGCGTTTTTTTCTTCAATGAAGACCATTTACAAACAGAACTTTCCATTTGTTTCCCCGAGAGGAAACCTGTTTTAGTTTATCAACTAGCTCTAAAACATAACTTTAACAGCAAGCCAAAATATAAATCAGTTTATTTTCAACAAATTTGCCGTATATTCACGTGTTAACTGCAATGTTAAAGACATGATAAGGAAGACGTAGGCTATTTTCTCCATTCAATACGAACGCTACAGAGGTGGTCGCTACGTCCACTTTATCATCCAACTAAACATCGACAGTAGCTCACTTCAAACCCTTAAATACTTTAGTGTTGAGAAAATATATGAAATAAAGTTAATTATACTTCAAATATTTGGAAAAGACTGTAATATGAAGAAGATATTTTAGATAGGTCGCTTTCACCAAAAAAATGTACTTTCATTCACAAAATATTGAGCAAAAAGTCTAAACTGTATATTATTACAATGGATGATATTTAGTTTATGGGTCCTTACTTTGGTAAAATGAAATAAATTTTTCCTTAATGTGGTTCTTTAATTACGCAATTAATGAGTAAATCGGAAATATGAATAATCATTTAATCTTAGTCATATCATGGTATGACCGAGACATGAACTTTGATAGAACTAAGGATTGAGCTTATCACCCACCAATGGGAAATAAAGATGGCGGGAAACCGTTATTTTTGTGTCCTAAATTAAGTTTGTAATTAAATATTTAGTATTCGGTGTCTGTAGGGAAGACAATGGAATAAATGTGATTGATATTTGATCACAGCAATTGTTAATATACCAAGTCAATTATCCGTCTGGATAATGGTTGTATTCATTAGCTTGATAACAATAATGCTTTCTCCGTTTGAGAAAATGCACGAGTTAATTGTCAGCTGGACTAGCAACCCCACTGTGTATAAAATTATAGTTGGATAAGAAAACAAATACTTCATTTTTGCGGAGAAATGGGAATTTCGTGACAGAAAATAGGGAACAGATTACCAAAACAAAGAGAGAATCGCATTGTAGACTAGTCCCATTGTTATACGTTATAGTATACTAGACCAGAAAAAGGGGTTCATTGTTACATTGGCACAAAATGGCATTGAACTTTGTTCCCTCTCTGACTTTTCAAATTAAGTCTTCATCCATTCATCAAAGAAAAATAATAGCTTTATTGAGACTAACTTCCATGGCACGGTTTTCTCTGAATTGTGCTAGCATGTATTACCCAGATGGAAACATGATGTCACACAGACAGAATGACGGATGGAATCAATCGATATTGTATTTCAGCTCAGCTAGAGAGAATACTTGAGTTATTTCTATTATATTTTAAAATAATTATTGTAATTTGAGTTTTTCTTTTTTTCCTAAATGCCATTAATATTCATGTGACCATTTATCAATTTTCAGATTAATAGATGCTATTTCTAGTTGATAATTATTGATATACTGGAAGTTGGCCAGTTGTGATTATATTCTTTGTTAGTTCTTTAACAAATATTAAAACATAATTAAACCACAATCTTTACTTTCGCCGTTAACGATATTATTATGTTATTTATGTTGACTTTACATAATATCCTGTTATATACAACTTATATATGTATATAAAATAAACAACCGAAACTTTAAAAAACACTTTCAACTTTATTAGAAAATAAAACAAAATAACATGTTATTTAAAACAGAAATTTTAAACATGAAAAACGATGTGTGCTCAATAAGGACAATACGAATATATCGTTTCCGTTCTTAACTTGTAGACACGCACTACCATGTAAAATTCTGTCACTGAAGTGTCAGAACGAAGTAGAACTTTTAACGTCAATCTGAGAGCAGAAACGGTTAAGCTTACTGTAAAAGTGGAAATATTCGCGGTGTGGAAATTTTCGTTTATTTCGCTATCAGTAAATCTTCGCGAAAATTTTCACACGCGAATATATTAACACCTAAAATACTAAATATAAAAGATCGAGTTAGCGCAAAAATATCTTGACGGGGCGAAAATATCCACACCACGAACACTTTGGAAGCTGGCTAAGCGAAAATTTTCACACGCGAAAATATCCACTTTTACAGTATCAAATTATCAGAAAAATATTTGATTTATGAAAACAAAAGTATGATAATCATAGCATGATATACATGTACATCATATAATACAACCAATATGTCATTAAGATGGTATTGTCGGAAGTAGCAGATTGTGTATTTTTTGGTTGCATCATGGAGCGTGTTATGATGAAATTCAAAGTTTTATGATCAACGATTTAGAAATTAGACCAATGACAAGGCTGATACCAAAATCTGGAAGATGACAGTCGGTTAGAACCGTATCAAACTGAAAAGTTTAACAGTTATGTTGTCGCTAGAATTTTATCTTAAATATTAAAGGCTCGGCTAAGTTTGACGCGGTGGCGGCGCGGTCTAAATATCTATGACCAATATCAATCAGTCACACGCTGTAGTGGTCACATGCATATGTTGCTGTCGCTGCAAGGCGTGTTTTGAGATTTTGAAAACAAAAAACGTGCCTTCACCCCCTTTGAAGTAGCGCACGGTCGCCGTACATTGGTACGTCGTGACGGCGGCGGTATTTTATTTTTACAATTACCAGCGACCGTGCGGCAAGACTGACTGCTATATAGGGACCAAGCAACCAATTGTTTTTCCATAGACTTTAGTGTTAACATTTTGGAGTATTTCATTCAAATTCCCTGAATTCAATATGACAATTATGGTTTATAACAAAAGTTTAGGGTCTCATATAACACCTAATCAAAATAGAAGTTGGGTCATTCAGCTCGAATTTTCTCCAGGGTAGCCATTTTGAAAATGGGTGAATTTCGCAATAAAACTTCTCAAAAATCTGAAATGTTTACCTGGTAATTATTATTACCTGAACTTTTGGGGAAAAATTCAATCGGACTTACGAAATTTATATCAACATTTCTTATGGATAGTTACCTATCAGGCTACATATCTATTTTCTTACTTTCGTAACATACTGGCCAATCTGTGGCTGCCAGACATGTTATCCTTGGCTCAACTTTCTATACACAGGGGATGTTTCAAAAATCTATTTTGTTCAATTGGTTGGTTGTTCCCTATAAGGTCAAATGAAATCGCTCTACGGCAAGACTTCAGCGTGTCAGATGCTACGGCAACCGTAGAAAATAATGTATCACTTCGCATAAAAATTCGACGGCGACCCTTACGACCCGTAAAATACAGGGATACACTGTACGAAGAGTCTGTGACCACTACAGATTATCTGTGACCACTACAGATTATCTGTGACCCCCACAATTGCAGGTTTCTCTTGCTTCAGCGATCTCTGGGCGGCGCACCCTAGTCGTAGAACAATTCTGGCCAGGGCGGTAGTTGACCACGTAATCACGTTCAAAACCTTTTGATTTTGTGATGAGCTTGGATAACAGATTATAAAAATACATTAGAATTTAGCAATAACAATTAAACATAATAACACCATAGCAATGATATGATAATTTCAACAACGGCATACAACAATAAATTGTCGTTATCACAATACAGTATAACACCAACATATAACGATAACAAAGACATTTTCTTTTAAAAAGGTTAATTGCTTATAGCACAGAAGTAGCTTTATAATGAAAGATATGTATATGTACATTAATATAGGGATAAAATCTTAATTAAAATAAACACCTCTCGTCTTCAGGAAACAATGAAAAAAATATGTCCTTAAAAATATAGGCCTTTTAACATTTCAAGATTGTGTAAACTTGATGAACTTGTGAATGATGAACTTAGATAACCAAAAGTGAATTTTGTGATTATCTCAGAAATGATTCATTTCATGATTTTTTTTTAGAAATATTTTAGAAAAAATATACATATATATTTATACAAATATCAGAAACGAAGGCGTCAGAAATGAAAAGGATGATAAAATCAAAGAAATGGAACTTCAATCGGGGAAAATGACGAAAAAAATCTAGTTATTTCAAACACGACATATTGGTATTTATGATAATATTTGCCTTTGCCAACTTTGTAGATGAGGCAGAAAACCTACTACATCCACATATTAAGATAAAGATGTTCAAGATATATAAAATGTCAGTTTCTCAAAAGGAGGTTAGATAAAACCACAATGCATATTAACAAGAAACATCGTAGTGATACTATGAATTTTATTAAAACCATGTTGTCTGTCAAAGCTGACATGTAGAGGTTGCGGAAATCGTGAACTTGGAGTAAACACTTTGATATGACATCAACTGAGATACATTTTGTATGTCAACACCGAAAGGTGAAGCAAGATTCACATAGGGAATTCATCACCGCGTAACAGCATGCACACACAATACTTAATAAAAATCTGTGAACATTTTTTATTTGTGGTGTTTTATAAGAAAACAAATAATTTTGTTTTCCAGTGACAATTATTATTACCTTTGATAACACCCCTTTAGAGCTTCCGGTCAAAAATAGAGATCTTTGAATTTAAATACCTTCAGAAATGTATTTAACCTTATTTTAAATAAGTAAATACACCAAGAAATGATATTGACAAGGAAGCTCCCTCTATTTTAGTCCCTGTTGGTTGAGTTGTAGTCCATGTCTAGGCAAGACCTACCTCTATTTACAATCAACAAGAAGGATGTTATGAGGTTATAAATGTATGTCCTCAAAATAGCATATATCAATAAAAAACTAATATTAAGTTAACCGATTTATTTATTGTTCATTTTTGTTTTGTTTAAATATTATAAAATTTAATAAGAAATAGCAAACACACATTTCATATTTTAGAAAGTACTAAGCGTTACATTTAATATTTATAAAATGTTGACAGTAAGACACTTTGATCTTGCTTAAGTATCATATCATCATCTCGTAAAACAATCAGTGTGTTCAGATATAGTATCAATAATGTTATATTTGTACACGGTAAAACAATTATTTACCTTGTAATACTTTACAGACAAATTGTGATTATACCATTCTTATCGATATATCTTAAATAATCTGGTGTTACTCATTGATGTAGTCACCAGAACCTAGATAAATATTTTTTTCTGATCATTGGACTATTAACTTGAAAACCAAACAATTCATATTCATTAGAGAGTTACTGATCTTCCACCTGGTCATTGATCGGGATAACATTGTTTCGAAAAATAAAACGTTTTACAATCAACAATATCAGGAGCAGTCATTAGGTCAACTAATTTTCCGTGATTATTGAATGGTGATGGATTTAGCTCACATACCCGATCGGAAGTGAGTTGATGCCGTGGTGCGGCGTCCGTCGTCCGACCGTCCGGCGTCATCTTTTTCATTTAAACAACTTCTCAATATCGATGAGGCAAAACGACCTGATGTTGGTCATGTGGCATGCTGGGGTGAAGGGCTACCAAGTTTGTTCAAATGAGGCATCGACTTACATTCAGGATCACAGGGGTCAAATAGGCTAAAACATTTAAATGACATCTTCTCAATAACCAGGAGGCCCAGGGACTTGATGTTGGACCTGTAGCATGCTGGGGTAAAGGGCTAACAAGTTTGTTCAGATGAATGACCTTGACTGACATTCAAGGTCACAGGGGTAAAATAGGCTTAAATCTTCAAACGACTTTTTCTCGATAACTAAGAGACCCAGGGACTTGTTACTGTAGAACCAAGTGAGCGATACAGGCCCATGGGGCATCCTGTTTAATCATGAAATTAAAATCGATGGACACATTTCTGCTCTGGATATTTATACAATTACTTGCGTTATAGAATATCATAATGTAACAGGTATTGAAAGTCTCCTTTTAAGAATGGATTTGGTCTCAATAAATTATAAGGCTTACATAATATACTGTAAACGTGATTATTTTCGCGGGAGATTAATTTCGCGATTTCGATGTGCAAACTATACGCGTGGGGTTAACTTTCGCGTTCGATTAACCCATTTGTAGTTCGAGATTACGCCAATTAATATCTAAATAATACGCAAGGAGGAAATTTTCGCGATCAAAAGGACTCCGCGTAATTGGAGTAAGTTCCCCCCTCGTGTAAATTTCCACGTTTACAGTACACTGGGGGTGGTTAAAGACACCCGACACCACTGGCGTTTTGTTTTCTTTAATGTACACGGTTAATAGAAGGATACACTGTTAGCTACTAGTACACAGGAACTCTGACAATTGCTATGTATTTAGACACACATGTCATTAGTGCGATCAATCAGCACTAAAAGTACACATCATCATGATAATGTGTCTGTATGAAAGGGGCCAAGTAAATGTTTAAAATACAATATATATAACGCTTCACTCATCAAAAGAGTTTATGGTGCATCGAAGATATGGCCATGATATTTATTGTTCATGATGCATCGAGTACAAACCATGGCCTTGAAATGTACATATCCTTGGAAATGGTATTACAAGGGTTTTAGTAAACATGTCAAACATGGACTTACATTCAATCACTTTAATACAGTCTATAAATATCAAAGTATCTATATATTACTGTATATTTGTTAAGTTTCACGGGACTAATATTTCGCGGTTGTCCATCGGACCTAGTTCGCAGGTATTAAATTTCGCGGAACCACGTATATCTACTTGTATACTTTCTGTAGTGAACCCATCTGTTTTTTGTGCATATATAAAAATTCGCTTGATAATTATTTTTGCGCGTTATTTAATGACCTCAAAGAAGTAAAATTCCCTGCAAAAACATCTATTTTCTTATATCAAAATTGGATTTGTTATGCATTATTTCCACGCTTGATACATGACGTTGTTACTAAAGGTTTTGCTTTTATACATTCATAAACATTTAACTGCACACTTCATAAAGCCTATAATGCGTGTTTTAAGCGTATGTCCTTTATTACTTCCTCTCGCGAGTTTCGCCGTCATAATTTCTGCTGACGTACACATGGTTTTATGTATCCTATATAAATAGCTTATTGTGTTCATTCCGTCGCAAGTGCGTCCCCAAAGTCCATTTACTGGTGGATTGCTGGTAAATTGACGTACTAGGTTCCGCAGATATTTCCTGATAGTCTGCTGGCTGATGTGAAGTCAATAGATTACCATCGGGTGACTAACTGGATGTAAAGTTAAGTAAGAGACATTACCTAGATCGAGTCAATATATACTATCTACGTGTTATAACTTGTGAATGGCTAAATTCGTAGCTATGAAAAGATTACAAACTATTGCTTAAAATCGAAACCGAAAACAAAACATCGAAATGTACTTAGTTATAGTCCTGATTTTTGTTTTGACCTATATGACATGAACAGGTACTAATAAATATGTATGGTTAAAACCACCTGTGTCACTACATTTTGTATCATTCAAAAACTATTGTGTCCCACCACGACAGACTTTCCGACCCAAATAACATTCAACAATATAATGCACCTCGCGACGACAGACTTTCCGGCCAAAATAACATTACAATATAATGCACCTCGCGACGACAGACTTTCCGACCGAAATAACATTCTACAATATAATGCGCCTCGCGACGACAGACTTTCCGGCCGAAATAACATTACAACAATATAATACACCTCGCGACGACAGACTTTCCGGCCCAAATAACATTCAACAATATAATGCGCCCCGCGACGACAGACTTTCCAACCCAAATAACATTCAACAATATAATGCACCTCGCGACGACAGACTTTCCGGCCGAAATAACATTCAACAATATAATACACCTCGCGACGACAGACTTTCCGACCGAAATAACATTTAACAATATAATGCGCCTCGCGACGACAGACTTTCCGGCCGAAATAACATTCAACAATATAATGCACCTCGCGACGACAGACTTTCCGGCCGAAATAACATTCAATAATATAATACACCTCGCGACGACAGACTTTCCGGCCCAAATAACATTCAACAATATAATGCGCCTCGCGACGACAGACTTTCCAACCGAAATAACATTCTACAGTATAATGCGCCTCGCGACGACAGACTTTCCGACCCAAATAACATTCTACAATATAATGCGCCTCGCGACGACAGACTTTCCAACCGAAATAACATTTAACAATATAATGCGCCTCGCGACGACAGACTTTCCGGCCGAAATAACATTCAACAATATAATACACCTCGCAACGACAGACTTTCCGGCCCAAAAAACATTCAACAATATAATACACCTCGCGACGACAGACTTTCCGGCCGAAATAACATTACAACAATATAATACACCTCGCAACGACAGACTTTCCAGCCCAAATAACATTCAACAATATAATACACCTCGCGACGACAGACTTTCCGGCCGAAATAACATTACAACAATATAATACACCTCGCAACGACAGACTTTCCGGCCGAAATAACATTCTACAATATAATGCACCTCGCGACGACAGACTTTCCGACCGAAATAACATTCTACAATATAATGCGCCTCGCGACGACAGACTTTCCAACCGAAATAACATTCAACAATATAATACACCTCGCGACGACAGACTTTACGGCCCAAATAACATTCAACAATATAATACACCTCGGGACGACAGACTTTCCGGCCGAAATAACATTCAACAATATAATCCACCTCGCGACGACAGACTTTCCGACCCAAATAACATTACAACAATATAATACACCTCGCGACGACAGACTTTCCGGCCCAAATAACATTCAACAATATAATGCACCTCGCGACGACAGACTTTCAGGCCGAAATAACATTACCATATGATAATGTGCTTCACCACGACCTATGTTCAGGCCGAAGTAATATTCGAAAAGATAATGCAGTTCTTTCTGGCCAAAGTAGCATTCGACATGATAATGCGTTTCACCACTACAGACTTTCGATCCGACATAACTATGAAAATGATGCGCTTCAGCCTTACAGACTTTCAGGCCGACGTAACATTCTCCATGATAATTCGCTTCACCACTACAGACTTCCAGACCGAAGTAACGTTCATAAGATGATGCGCTTCTGCCTTACAGACTGCCGGGCTGAAGTAACATTTAATATTATAATGCGCTTCACCACTAAATGGCCTCAATCATAGGTTACATCTAACATAGTATTGCGTTTCAATCCCATTTATATTTAGTCTGGAGTAATATTTAACATATTGTTTTAATAACTGACAACTTTCAGTCAAAACTTACATTTGAATCGCCAATGCGTTATACCTATTACCATTTTGGTCAGACGTAACATTAAACAAGGCGTTACGTTACACCCTTAAACACTTAAATCATTTTGATCCCAATTAAGTGTTTTGTAAGTGTTTATGTTCCTAATGCCTTCTTTATTAAAATAAAACCTTTCTTAAAAAGTCAATTTATTCAATTGAATATCAAAATTGCGACAACATATTGCTGCCATATTTGCTCAACAGGGAACAATCGGTGAAACGACCTCGTGTGAGATGTGTGAATTACAAGCAATATCTGTTGCAATATCACAATGTACAAAAAGTGTTAAATACATATCATTATGCATAAAAATATAACAGTTGTTTAAAATTATGTTAAAGTGAAATTATTTACGTGCAAGCTTTTGTCAAATGACAATTTCTAACGCCTTTCTATATCAAATGAAATAGAGATAAAGATATATGGATCCGCTTTAGTTAATATATCATATTACCTTTAGTTAAGATATCATACTACCTTTAGTTAAGATATCATACTACCTTTAGTTAAGATATACTACCTTTAGTTAAGATATACTACCTTTAGTTAAGATATACTACCTTTAGTTAAGATATCATACTACCTTTAGTTAAGATATCATACTACCTTTAGTTAAGATATACTACATTTTGTTAAGATATACTACATTTTGTTAAGATATACTACCTTTAGTTAAGATATTATACTACCTTTAGTTAAGATATACTACATTTAGTTAAGATATCATACTACCTTTAGTTAAGATATCATACTACCTTTAGTTAAGATGTCATACTACAGTTGTACTTTCAATTCATGTGTCAAAATGCAGATATCGTATTAACCTTGTTATATTGGATTACACGAGATTTTTTTTATTTCCGTAATTTCTTTCGTGTTACCGGCTCCGACGGGTAGCCCTTAAAAGGCATATATAACTGTCAAATATCGTATATTACGCGGGTTCACGAAGGGAATAACGGTATGCATATAAAATATAATCAATATGTAAAAGACAACTTCGAGAATTTCACCCGGCCATACTTCATGTGGCACTAGATTATTTTCTTTCCCATTGTTGAAATGCCTTAATTTACTCTCATCCCATGGTTCATTTACACATGAATACGAACAGCAATATCTGACATTTAAAACATATCGAATTAATTGAATTGGACAGCGAACATTATTTATAAATTGGATAAACGAAATCAAAAGAAAACGTGAGATATTATGTTGATAGCACTAACATTGACATGCTTTCGTTTGGAATATTTATAAAAGGGTTAATTTTTGGTTACACGAGACATTTTAATTATTAACGTTTGCGATTTTAGAATTCAGATGTTGCATATTTATTTATTTTTTTTTGGGGGGGGGGGGGGGGGGAGGGGGGGGGAGGGGGGGCTAAAGACGTCAAATATAAGTTTTCTATATTTCTATAATCAGTTTTAAGCATATCTTGAAACATCTTTGTCTTTGTTCTATAAACTAAAATCATTAATAGGTTTTCCCGAAGGATAAGAGACCTTCAAGCAAACCTTCAGACATCGCCTGTATTTCTATAGGAAGAGGCCTTCTACAGCCAACATATATGTGATATATATTGTATAAGGGAACAACCAACCAATTGAAAAATTGAAAACTTTTGAAACATCCCCTGTGTATAGAAAGTTGATCCAGGGATAAAATGTCTGACATCCACTGATTGACCAGTATGTTATGAAGTGAGAAAATAGATAGGTAGCCTGATAGGTAACTATCCATAAGAAATGTTGATAATATATAAGTCCGATTGATTTTTTTCCCAAAGGTTCAGGTCATAATAATTAACAGGTAAACATTTCAAATATTTGAGAATTTCACTCCGAAATTCACCCATTTTCTAAATGGCTACCGTGGAAAAATTGGAGCTGAAGAACCCAGCTTTTTTTTTTTTTTTTTTTTTTATTTCGTGTTTAATGAGACCCTAAACTTTTGTTATAAACCATTATTGCCATATTGAATTCAATAATTTTAATGATATATTCCAAAACGTTAACACTAAAGTCGATGGAAAAACAATTGGTTGCTTGGTCCCTATAACCGTATGTTTATATAGGATAAGCCCTTTCCGTGGCTTTCAAAAACATATCAATTTGTCTATCTTATAGCATATAAAGATATTGTTGATAATGAAAAACAATGATATCCATTATTTGGTATTCAGAACATCCCATGTCGAATTCAAAGAATTCCAAATACACATATCAAATGTTACTGGAAAAAAAGTTTAAGGAAATATGTCATAAAGATGTGCTCATGTGAACTTAACTCGTCAACAACAATACTGTTAGTAAAAAGGTGTATTTAAGAAAAAGGAAGGAAATGTTTCCATAGTGACATTGATAAGTCACGTGTTAATTGTTATCATCTTTTTCAGGCAACGCCGACGACGATTCAAGATTAACAGCGATGGGAGAAACGCTTGTTTTCCTCTTTTCCTCTTCACCAATGGAAGATCCCCAAACTTTTGAGTAGGCATAGAACAGGAGAAAGTTATTTACAAATATTGGGATGATGACAGCCAGGAGACACACACCTGTGACAGCGCAGACAGCTCCGACAAGCTTGGACAGTCCAATGGTAGGATAGACATCTCCATATCCGACTGTAGTCATGGTAACAACAGCCCACCAGAAAGCATCAGGAATGCTCTCAAACACAGTGTCGCCAGAGAAAAAGGCAAATGCACCAAACATTAACATAGCGACGACGAGAAACATGGACATCAGCATCACTTCCTTTGCACTGGCTTTCACTGAGTATAACAGAACCCGGAAACCGATGTAATTCTTGACGAGTCTGAAGAGACGAAAGACTCGAACAATTTGTAAGCAGTGAACAATGTCGAACACAGATGCCTGGTATTTTTCCTTTGGGCTGATCGCATTGACAACGTATTTGGAATACATCACCAACAGGGCGAATATGTCAACCAGGTTGAGAAAGGAAAGGAAGAACTTTCTTTTGAAAGGGCAAAATAT
Organism: Pecten maximus; assembly: GCF_902652985.1. Lineage (NCBI taxonomy): Eukaryota > Metazoa > Mollusca > Bivalvia > Pectinida > Pectinidae > Pecten > Pecten maximus. The sequence goes on from NC_047030.1 coordinate 7,090,436, forward strand.
TATCCTCATGATGAGTTCAATCGTGAAAAATGTGACTGTCACATATTCTAAATACACGAGAAAATCAAGGTGTGTAGCTGTCTTTGGAAGCGGAGGAACTGTCGTGTTGGAAAGGTCGCTTCCATCAAAATGAGCCTTATACAGGTCAAATTCATCACCGAAAAATTCATGCCATTCCTGAAGGTTCAGAGGTCGTTTGAATGTTTTATGTGTTCCTGATACAAGGGCCGATATGGAGACGACGACAAACACTGTACTGACGTAGAAGTAGATCTGAAAGGGAAAAAAAACTCAATTTAAAATATATCCATATCGCATCAAATCAAACAACAAAGAATGACGTCATATAATTACGTCCTCAATCATAAACCACCAATGAAAATCATAAATCACTTTCTCGTTGAGCGATAAGATGTAAAGTTTAAGTTCATATAGAAATAGATTAAAGAACCTCCCATTAAGCGTCCTACTTTTGATAATAACATTTGGACCACCATTGCATATTGAGATGCAGGTAGTTCGCCAGTTGGATGATATGAAAGAATCAACTCAATGTTGAATCTTATCTTTGTCTTTTCATTCCAGACCCTTTTCGGCGTATGTTCGCCTTTAAAATTGCCTCCCTAATAACTTCTAGTTGAGCGTTTGTGTGATGTCCGAGATAAACCAAAGTCTAAAGATTCGTCCATGCTGTTCTCTGCTTGACAGTAAGCCCTAAGCTAGCCGTAAGTAATGGATTACATAAGTAAATGGGTGTCATCTGCCATGTTTATTGTATAAGTGTCCATGTAAGTCTAATTGCACTATAATTGCATCATTCAGACACACTTTTGAATAATCTTGTAACTTCAAAACAATACCAACCCAAACAAAATCATCAAGATTGTCTTTTGTTTTACAACCATAACAAAAAGTAAGTGTTTCTCCAAGATGCCAAGGACTATCGGATTAATGAAGTTGTTTTTCATGTGATCGTTTTTAATTACAGTCGGTTAAACATTGATGTACGGAATAACGGCATGCATGAGACATGCTCGTAATTATCTTACATGAGATGCAGAAAACATTGATTGCCTCAGAGATCACAAACTAAATGGGTATCTCCCTTTGTACTTCGGATCCCTTTAATCAGTGTTAAACTTCAAATGACATCACTTCGTAGTAATTGCTACTTGGGGGGAATTAGTATATGTGGGATAGTGCCATCAGAATATCATATCAGCGGAAGGTCGACAGGCTGAATATCCTAGTTCCATCTGCAATCAAACTATTGATTTTCATTTGGACCTTGAAAAGAGCATAAAGTGAATAAGACCATGTTTCCGGAAGTACACGATGAATTAGATCATGTTTCCGGAATTACACGATGAATTAGATCATGTTTCCGGAAGTACACGATGAATTAGATCATGTTTCCGGAAGTTCACGATGAATTAGATCATGCTTCCGGAAGTACACGGTGAATTAGACCATGTTTCCGGAAGTACACGATGAATTAGATCATGTTTCCGGAAGTACACGATGAATTAGATCATGCTTCCGGACGTACACGTTGAATTAGACCATGTTTCAGGAAGTACACGGTGAATTAGACCATGTTTCCGAAAGTACACGGGAAATTAGACCATGTTTCCGTAATTTTGATTTAAATCAAGCTTCCACACTTGATTTAAAGCGAGGTTAAGAAGCAACAGCTTTATATCGATAATAATGGAATAGAATATTTTTTTCAAATTGAGATATTTATTAATCCGTAGAAAAATCTCAATTGTTTTATGAACCTGAATCATATAAAAAAAATTGTAGCCATCATAACACAAAATTGAAGGCATTTAAAGCAAGTTCTTAGAAACTTTTTATTTTATTTCCAATAAAGATAATCCAGTCACAAAATAAAAATGCTATACCCGAAAAATATAAATGAATAAATCAAAGATGGCAGTTTGAGGACAACAATATGGATCAAGGGGGCATCGAACCACATAGGTCATGTAACTTAGCTGTATAAATATACCACATCGTATTGGATTTTACAGGACAATTCAAGTGCGCAACGAACTTAAATGCATCTGCATTCATGCATCGTAGTCCTTTTCTGATTCTGTTGATACCCAAGCTTTCCTTTAATCCACACTACTGAACCTACGTATTGAACATGACACTGAAAGATGTATTATTGACTGTTCTTTTGCTTAAACATTATTATCCCTCTGATAGGTTTTCAGACTAGCCTTTACGTCTTAACACATTATAGAATGTCTTATCACTAACGCATACACATACCGGTATTGCAGATAGTGTTCAATACCACCCAAAAGTTTTCATTTTTCTGTGGAAGTTTTCGATTAGTAATTTAAAAGGCAATTATTAACAGTTCAGAAAGCATGGCTTCTTTCTTTTAAAAACTAACGTCGTCAATCAATATTTCTCATGGAAGCTTGTTAGATTCCGGATCCTTTTGTTCCTTAATTAACATACTTTACGCCAATCGACATTTGATTGATTATTAACTCTGCTAAGTTTCTCACCCACCTATATGTACCTAAATCACAAAGACCGTTGTTCTATGCGACAGAAACATGCAACATGGTTGCTGTTAGATTATACTATCTGTTTAGGATCACGTAACTTCTTTGTTTATGTTCACTGGCGGAGAATTTTTTTTTCAACTTTCCCTCCTCCACCCCATCTTACCTCCTATGAATTGTGTTCTAAAGCATGCTTGTGGCGTTTTTTTTAAGTATTATTGTTACCCAACCTTTTATGCGAATAGTTTTTTTTTATATTGTTGTTGATTTACCTAATGGCATTTAATAAATGCTCATTTTTCGACAATATTGGTTCTTGCGTTTTTTGTTAGCATAAAACATAGCAAAGTTCACATGTGTGCTACACTGGGGAAATTACAGCTTAAACACGATAGTATAATTGTATTTATGTGCAACATAAAGGAATTTGTTTTGTAGTATATATACGTATATATATACATGAAGTACTCATGACAAAGGGATTTACAACAGACCCTACGATGCTTGGTTTGGAGAGTTACTATTAATTCATACAATAGGGGCACTGACAAGTTTATGACCGGATTAAAATCTTTAAAAGCCTTGTTGCCATGCCATAACAATTATATCATTGATGAAAGGATTTGACTGGAGTTAAGTGTTTGAAAAGCTGTGTCATGCATTGACGATTTAGCCAAAACATCCTTATGTAATATGGATATATATCTCTCATAAGTCGGTATACATTAATTGATGTGTGACAGGAACACACAGAGACTTGCAGACATCTATTTATCACATAATAGACCTCTTATCACGTGAATTCGCACACACAATATTTCCCATACATAACAGATATCCTGGACCTTTTTGTATTCGCTGTGCGAGTCAGAAATCGGCGTCATAATACGGACAATGATGTTACTTCATGAATTGAAACGTGCGGAACAAAATGGTTGCTGCCGTTTGATTTTGTCCTCCACATTTTAGCTTCAAATGCGTCATAATATAGTTTTCTCATTGATGTGATAAAAGTATCTACATTGTACATCAAAGTACAAAAAAATCATTGAGATAAGGTTTGCAGACACCTTGTGTTATATGCTATAACCAGTAGTCTCAATGCTAATTTATGCAAATAACCAAACCATACCTCCTACTTAAACCACACTATAACTTCTACTAATACCAAGCCATAACTCCTACTTAAACCAAGCCATAACTCCTACTTCAACCAAATCATAACTCCTACTTAAACCAAACCATAACCCCTACTTAAACCGAATCATAACTCCTACTTAATTATATAAACCAAACCATATCTCCTACTTAAACCAAACCATAACCCCTACTTAAACCAAATCATAACTCCTACTTAAACCAAACCATACCTCCTACTTAAACCACACTATAACTTCTACTAATACCAAATCATAACTCCTACTTAAACCAATTCATAACTCCTACTTAAACCAAACCATAACTCCTACTTAAACCAAATCATAACTCCTACTTACACCAAACCATAACTCCCACTTACACCAAACTATAACTCCTACTTAAACCAAGCCATAACTCCTACTTAAACCAAACCATAAATCCTACTTAAACCAACCACAACTCCTACTTAAACCAAGCCACAACTCCTATTTATACCAAACCATAACTCCTACTTAAACCAAATTATAACTCCTACTTAAACCAAAACCATAAATTCTACTTTAACAACGTGTAGGAAATTAACAATTAAGTTATCTTCTGCTACACCAAACTGATACTAAAAGGCTTTCTTTATATCGCTAATTTTGAACGCTGAAAGTCATATCACATCAAACCCAATCACCGTTTCATTATGAAACAGGTCGACAATTGCTCGTGAAATCCGCTACAAACATGGTATCCCTACATGAATTTTGTGCACAGGAAAAACTTTTTTTTTAATTCTAATCAACATATACTGTATTCATATAATGTAAATATTAGAAAAAAAGTCTGATCTGTTTCATCACCATAAACATATTTTCCTGAGAGAAACATAAAACGACCTACTAAATGGAAGCTTTGTAATTTTAATCACCTGAGCATATCATACGGCAAGAAAGACATGCTACAAAGAACGCTTCAAACAGTCTCATCTCAAGGTAAGGTTAATGATCATCTCAAGACGTGAGGCTGATGGTTTGGTCTAGGTAAATGACATATTGATGTGTTTGATGAGAAGGATGATGTATACGGAGTACGTCAGTACTTAGTTCTATATCTGTACCTTTACCATTTACCTGAATTGATTGTTTAAACTTAATAGTGATTGGTCCTTTTTCCTAGTCAATCGAGTAACCATTTACATTTCTATTTTCATCTTACAGCAATATTGCGGAACAGGGCAAATACCAAACAGAATGTAATAATAATCATGTTTTCAATGACCAGGTAAAATTTTCAAAATTTAGAAAGTCTATTACAAAATATTATTATTAATGATGAAGAAATTTCTGCAAATTTAATATATAAAAAATCGCATCAATAGCACTTACAAATGTACTTATGGCCTTCATTAGAGAAACAATTCTCGAGAGGACAATGAAACCATAGAGATGTGTCGCTCTACTTCTCTGTTTCTATGAGTATATAGCGAAACAGTAGAAATCTATCAGTTGATACCTAATCTCAACACAGACTTCAAACATTAAGTATTGAAATGCTTGCTTTACCATTACTAGATATATGTTGCTTAGTTATGATTTCCTGTCTGCCTTCCTTGGATTGGTTAATAACAGGTTGTACATTTTGGTGATCGGGTGACACTATGGTAACACACTTTTCTCACATTTAGGAGGTTGGGTTCGATTTCCCGATTCGCCTCATGGAGTTCTCAGGGTTCTCTGGATTCCTCTCATACGAGGGCTGATTGATAAGTTGTGAGTCTTGTATTGAAGGAGGTACTCAATGATGTTCTTTTTAAGTCCTACTATTCTCTGACAATATAGGGCCGTGTACCCAAGGACTGGTAAGTTTATATTGACGAAGTAGTCCTCGAAAGTAAACCAGACAAGGGGCTTTTGCAAAATAGACGAAATTGTTGAAAGAGCAGCGATCCAATATTTGCATAATAAAGGTTTAACATATGAGAATATCCATAATGATATGGTAGCAACACTAGAGAAAATGCCACTTCATATGCTAGAGTGAAAAGGTGGGTGGCGGAATTCAAGCACGACCGACAGAGCCTTGAGGATGACCTCCGTCCTGGAAGGCCTGTCGATGTTGCAACCTCAGAAATTATCAATTAAGTTCATGATATTGTTATGACTGAAAGACGAGTCATAGAAAGATATATATAATAGTCCACTATATTTGGCATTTCAAAGCAAAGAGTACATTTCATTCTGACTGAGGATCTTGCAATGAGAAAGGTTTCGGCCCGATGGGTACCAAATTTCTGACAGTTGATCAGAAGTACACCAGTATGGCGTGATAATCTTAACCATTTTGAGGAAGATACTGCCAGCTTTCTTCAGAGATTTGTCACTATGGATGAAACATGGGTCCATCATTTTACCTCAGAGGCCAAACACCGGAGCACCCTGGCTCTCCCCCGCCAAAGAAGGCAAAGACTGTTCCATCAGCTGGGAAGGTTATGGCCTCGGTTTTCTGGGATGCAAATGATATTCTGCTGATAAATTATCTCCCAAAGGGACACACAATCAATGGTGCATACTATTCTTTGCTTCTGAGACATTACGGGAAAATATTAAACTTAAGCGCCGCGGAAAGCTCACGAAAGGTGTGCTGCTCCTGTTCACAAGTTCAAAAGAGTTATATAAAAGTGGACATTGAGGTTCTTAAACACCGCTGGCAAAAGTGCATAGATACTGAATGGGATTATGTTGAAAAATAATACAATATGTCCGGCAAAATTCAAATCCTTCAATATGAGGCTCACAACTTATCAATCAGCCCTCGTAACACGCGTGTATACACTGAGCCGGCCCAGCAGTTTTTTTAAGCAAGTGGGAACTAAGTTGAAGCGCGAGGGACGAATTTTATAGCATGAAATGTATTCCAGCGCTACTAAGTTCATAATTAACAGTTTTATTTATGTTGTGTCCTTTCTCCCGGGCTGTTAAAAAGAGATAATGATTTTGATATGGTTATGATGTGAATGATATTTTACACAATGCAATAAGTAGTTTTCATATTTAAAAAAAAAATCCGGATATAGCCACCATATATATGTGTATATATGTATTATATGTTTGATGTACATTGTATTCAATAATATTTATAAGTATTTTCGATATTTTAATAGTATATAATAGATATGGTATACACGGATTAAACTATATCATATCATGCCTGTACAGAAGACTAAAAAGATATTACATTACAGATTGGGATACAGTAGATCCAAAATTAATAATTTGTCATTTTATGACTCCTCAGTGATGCCAGTGTCAACATGCTGGGATATCAATGATAGGGGTCAAATAGCACAAACAGTGTCTTAATATATAGATATATAGCATAGTAACACAATTGACAAAAGAAGACAACTTTATGACTCGTGCCCTGACTGGGCCTCGAACTCATGATCACGATCTACGGCAATCAATCGCCTAGCCAGAAATACAAGCAGCTGATCTTATAAAAGAACGTTTCAATGGCGTAGTGATAGTCGGCCCGATATTCTTATATGATCATTGTGTACCTGGATCGCAATGTATTTACATACATGGATGCGAATTTTACACATATTACAAAGTATTCATCGAGTACAACTACGACAGGAAATTCAAATCTTTATCTTTGGATCACCAACACATAGTGCATAATTATGATATATAAAAACAAAAAAGATGAAGGACAGTTTTCTGTTAACTCAATAAATGCGGTAAATTTTAGACATTGAATTACGTTACAATCACACTATTTATATCCTGGGTACCTTTATATTTTGTGCCACTACCACTAGTGCCATACAGGATAAACCTTAGGACCATAATTCACCAGCTGGGCTCACTGCAATCTAACAAGGCTGGGCAAAACATTCGAGTGAATACGATCTTTAAATATGGTTTAGTTTCAGTTATAGTGTGTACCGAATAATAAAGCTGGTTTGACCTTCATAGACTCGTCAATGGTATTATCTACTATGAATTTATAAAATACCTTTGCTAAAGTACTTGAAGATGGCTCCTCTAATACACTCCAAACATTTGCCTCTAGAGCACGCCATCCTGCTCCTCGCTGTCTCCTTTCAATTTCCTTTCTTTCCTCTTTCCTTGCCATTTGGTCTTGGTCTAGTATTTTCAAAACGTTTTGATCGTCAAAGAATGCTACATATCGACTGTAGCAACACTTAGCGATTTTATCCGATCTGATACCCCAAAACTCCATCTCGTCATTGAACTCTGATGGACAAAGAGAGGACGGCATATGTAATCCTCGGTTTTGAAAGTACCCCAAAACCACTGGAAAGCAGCTTGGATGTCTTTCAAAGAAAAGGTCACCTGCTTTAGTCGTCTTGTAGAGTTGAGAGGTGTCCTTCACACCATGTTTTTCTTGTAAGTTATTTTCGATACATGTCCAAGTGTCCCTCGAGACCTCGAATTTTCGTACCGCTGATATTTACAATGATAAACTCTTGATCCTCCATAATCTTCCCTGGGATAAATATGACCTTCGTGAATGTTAAATAGTCGAGTCTGATTGTAATCAATTTCCGTTCCAGATGATAACTACGGAATTATCAGCTTGCTCTGCTTTGTAATACTACCTTTGAGCACAGCCTCACAAACAGTTATACTACACTGGATTAATTGATCAAGATAATAAAATCCATCAAATGTCAACACAAAAAATAAATATTATTTGAAAATGATGGCTATAAAGATATGTACACCTCACAAAGGTTCCAGCTAAAACTCTATATTCCCTTCTTTTGCTTTACAAGACATCAGCAAAACACCCCCTTCTGGAATGAACAGTTCAGGTAGGAACAGCGTTTATATACCTGACACCGAATGAATAATATATATCCTATAGTAAATGGTTTGTATATCAGCCTTTTGTTGATACGCCCAAGTACTGGGAATCATTAAGATTTCGCAGATACTTCATTTCGCAGCGAAACTGATCTATAGAACTATTTATGCAAATATGTTAAAACTTTAAGTAAATGTGGCAAATTTGTGATGCAAGCAACAGAGAAAAGAAAACATCTTGTGAATCTGTAGTAAGTGACTGTATATAGAACATTCATTTAATTTGATTGTATTTAGTATTATAAGGAATTATCCTCTGCCATCTTGAGAAGCATGTTCTGTATGATTCTTGTATTATGTATTTGTATAATCTATATGCTATATTGCATTTGGTGAATAAAAATATCTTGAAAACTTGAAACTAGAAATGATGCGAATGATGAACTGTTAGATTCATTTACTCTGCTCCTATATCGGAAACAGATGTTTTCGTACAACTAACCGCGAAGAATTTGAATTCGCAATTGACTCACTTCGCGTATTTACGCAAATATAAACCCCACGTGAAATATGAGTGATTGACAGTACATGTAATTGTATAATTGTTAGATTTCATCGGGCTAATATAGCGGGTTTGTTCAATTCGGAATTGAAGGTTTTTTCAACATTCTGCAGTAAATAAATATTTGTTCAATAATATTTTTTAGCTATATCTAATGACCCTAAATAAAGCGAAATTTAACCCCTCGTGAATATTACGCCCTTCTCAGTAATTAACAATGTCAGATTATCACAGGATCAAGGATGCATTCTCGAAAGTGACTATCTTATATTCCCAGAAATATTCATCATTAGAAGAATGCCTCGTGTTGTCATATTTATATCAAATATCATTGTTGTTATATAGTTATCTTCATAACGAGGATCTGTTAAAAGGTATTGTTTGTTGCAAAGTAAAAATAACTTTGCTTAAAAAACAAAATCCTTCACGCATTTCATGGAAACGGCTTGTTGTAAGATACATGTATGACAATATATATTCTGTTGGAAGCTGTCACCATTACGTGTATGTTCTACCACAATATGTTAATCAACTCCCAAGGCGGGACATAATCATTACAAATGTTGAATTTTTACACGTTATTAATTTTTATTGTACTCTCATCAATTAGATTTACATAATGATGTATTTTCGGAAAATGACAATTATCTCATTTTTTCGTGAATAACACAGTTAGTGTCCTTGCAGCAATTCGCTTTCGGGGTTATCATGACGTGCTAATATCGCGAAATATAGCTCGCGAAGATTAGTCGGTTTTCAGTATTTTAAGGTAAAATCAATAAGTACAATGTATTCGCTGACTGCAGTCGTCACAGTCCCATGGTTAACGTTAATTAGTACATATGAATCAATGTACAACGATAGATATTGTAACAGTATGCGACAGTTAAGTTGCATATTTGATTTTTTAATAAATGACTCGTTATCTCGCAAAAAGTTAGCTTTGGGCGTCTAAACATGACGTCACCTGGTGGTATGATCGATAAAAATAGATCAACTGGTAGCCAAAATCTTTGGTAAAACAGTTAATGATGAAATAATTCATCTTTTGTGTTTTGAGGGGGCAATGGACATGCCAACTGTTCTCTGTAATTTTGAATATCATCTAGTAATTTCTGTTATGGAAGGAATCTTTTGTCCGCATTATAGTTAAGAATATAATACCAATGAGTGTACATGATGACATAAGCCAGTAAAGTTCACTCCAAACCACTGGTTGGGTAATAAACTGATACGGAAAAGAAGTGCATACTATTGGTAAAGTATTGCTTAGCCGTGTTGTATAGTTTGTCGTCATATAAACTTAGTGAACTAGCACGTTTTCGTCGAGAATTCATTACCGTGATTAGCACGTTCACAATTCACGTGACCACATTTCACGTATCCCATGCCTGGTTATTTTGTGATTATGTAAATAACTACATGTAACTGACGATGGACACAACATGGCTATCGAGGTTTTCTACGGTTCAACGATGAAAAAAAATTACACTAGGGACACAATTTGAGTTGAGATGCTATGTTAGGGTTATTCCGTTACTCTTCCATACAACGTAACACCGCGTCGCGTTGCGTTGAGAATGCCCGCCAATCGGCATCGATTTGACCCAACTCACAGATCACGATTCTCATTTTACCTCTCAGATGGGTGACAGTGTGTTTTCAACATCGTGGAGAACGCTATTTCAATGAAATATCTTGTGCCATGTGGCGTGATGTGCAAATGATTATATTTGGAAAAACATGGTCCACTTGTTAACATGCATCCTACACGTCTTGGCTCGATTCATCCAAACGCGCCCTAACCCACTAGAGACTATATCTGTTCTACTCAGTATTCGAACGCAGCGTAAGGGTATATTCAACCTTAGCTGTCGATAGGAAGTTAAATAATAATAAAACAAACCAATCCAGTATATGCAGGAGGTTTATATGGTATTTTAAACATTTCAACGTCACATATATAATACTTCACCGAGTTTCACGCAGCATTCGAACGCGCCCTAATCCGCCAGAAACTACACCTGTCCTACACAAAACGCTCACGAAACAGTGGCAGTATATTCCAATGGCACGAATAATTCCGTTTTGTAAATTTGATGATTCGGAGATTTTGAGCGGCAACAAATTCTAACGGAAGGAAATTGTCAATGACCCTCGCTGCAGACTGGCGCCCTCTTGTCAATGTAATTATAGATAGAACTTGACTAAGTGAATCGATAATATAATAGATTTGGCAATGTTGCTTAAATTGACGTATTTAATGTTACACTAAAGCCAAAAATTGAAGTGGGATTTCTTCTGCGTGTCAAGATATATTCTCCAGTAAATCATTATACATTTTTATTTGCTCTGCATTGTCCTTACAACACAAAATAAAAAGCTATCAGATCATAATTATCATATAATTCCCATTGGTGTAATGATATAAAGAACCAAATGACGTCGGTTTGCCCTATGTCACTATATCAAATGTATTTTCTGACGTTACGATATTCAATATTCAAACTCTGGATATGGTAGTCAGCCTCGCTATCACCTATAGGCCCCCTCCCGACGTAGGGGATTAAATGTTTACCTACTGGAAATGACACCGATATCCTCGTATATTTACATCACTATACATTTGTAAATAATACAGACATTCAAATAGGGTTTTGTTTTTGTGTCATTTTAGGTCGTTCGTCTAAGTTCGAGTATTTTACGGTAACACAGCTATGAAACTCTCGCAATGCTTGAATAACAACTAGTCTGACCTCATCGGTAACCAGTCTTACCATTACCCCATTGATGAATGTAACTTGCAACAACTTCTGTGATATCAAAGGTGAATATCCACACGATGGAATATATTTTGTTGAAATGTTGAAATTTAATAGATGTTTTTGTGTTTATTTCCACAATTTATATTTCTTGCCGGAAACTGTCGCCGGTAGTCATGACGTCACAATGACATGTTCTTATCTCCGTTTAAGTGATAAAGGAGAATTGTGTTGTTTTGGTTTTTTTTTTTTTTTTTTATTAAGTTTTTTTTTGTGTGTTGCCTTTGACAACTCTCTAGATATGTTTACTGAATCATTTTAGTTAATTTTCAAATATTTCAACATTGGCATTGATTTGACATAACAATATTTATATGTCACCATATAACCTTTCTTAATTTACATGCACAGTCGACTATTGTAGTATTCAACACTTGACAATAATACGTGAATTTTTAATAAGTATTTGAAAGGTCTTCCATTAAATGCATATCGATCGGGTTGTCCATCTATACAATACATATGAATAATGTATAAACACCAATGACACGTTATTACATACATGTAACGATGCTAGTGTTGTACTTTAAGGTACACCTACATGAGCGTAACAGTATGACAATAGACGGAAACTGTGTACATTTCTCATTAAGACATTTCCACGCTCGGGAATATACTCATGTTAACGTTTTTGAGTTTTTCGAAATCAAATATAAAAAAAAATGAATTAATTAATTAATCAATTAATTAATAATTTATTGAGTCAATGATATATTACACATTATAGACCCAATCATCTGTTAACCATTATATACCAAATCATTAATCACACATTATAGACCCAATCATCTATTACACAGTATAGACCCAATCATCTATTACACGTTATAGACCCAATCATCTATTACACAGTATAGACCCAATCATATATTACACAGTATAGACCCAATCATCTATTACACAGTATAGACCCAATCATCTATTACACAGTATAGACCCAATCATCTATTACACGTTATAGACCCAATCATCTATTACACAGTATAGACCCAATCATCTATTACACAGTATAGACCCAATTATCTATTACACAGTATAGACCCAATCATCTATTACACAGTATAGACCCAGTCATCTATTACATATTATAGACCCAATCATCTATTACATATTATAGACCCAGTCATCTATTACATATTATAGACCCAATCATCTATTACACATTATAGACCCAATCATCTATTACACAGTATAGACCCAATCATCTATTACACAGTATAGACCCAATCATCTATTACACAGTATAGACCCAATCATCTATTACACAGTATAGACCCAATCATCTATTACACAGTATAGACCCAATCATCTATTACACAGTATAGACCCAATCATCTATTACACATTATAGACCCAATCATCTATTACACAGTATAGACCCAATCATCTATTACACAGTATAGACCCAATCATCTATTACACAGTATAGACCCAATCATCTATTACACAGTATAGACCCAATCATCTATTACACAGTATAGACCCAATCATCTATTACACATTTTAGACCCAATACTCTATTACACATTATATACCTAGTCATCTATTACACATTATATACCTAGTCATCTATTACACATTATATACCTAGTCATCTATTACACATTATATACCTAGTCATCTATTACACATAATATACCTAGTCATCTATTACACATTATATACCTAGTCATCTATTACACATTATAGACCCAGTCATCTATTACACATTATAGACCCAGTCATCTATTACACATTATAGACCCAGTCATCTATTACACATTATAGACCCAGTCATCTATTACACATTATAGACCCAATCATCTATTACACATTATAGACCCAGTCATCTTTAAACATTACATATTACTGTACAATGTTAACACGTCGCGGTTGCACGAAATATAGATAATAATCTCGTTAAATTTAACAATCATACTATACTTTGTTAGATTTATTTAAATAATTGAAAGTTTTATTTACTCGAAATAGCATCAGGCTAATATTAACGTCCACATGGCTAGTTTACAGTATCTATAAGTTACATTGTTTTATGAGGAATATGAGCGTTTCAGTAGTGTGTCTGTGTAAATTCAAAGAAAGGAATGTTCTTAATTATTCACAGAGAAGTAAATTACCTTTTAGCAGCCGTGGTTCTGAAAAAAATATATAAATTTGTTATATTCGTTTATATATAATACATTAACGTGTACACAAGCTATGTACCTTTGCCAACTGCCCTGACGAAGGTTCCTCAAGAACACTCCACACTGCTGCTTGTACTGCTCCCAAGTCATTTCCTCGTCGTCGACGATCCAAGTAGATCTTGTCGTGTGTCCGGTTAGATTCATCAGTGTCCAGCATATTCAGCATCTTCTGATCATCAAAGAATCCAATAAATCGACTGAAAGCAGCATTTCGACATCTTCTTAGCATTTATTCCCCAAAAACTCAATTCTTCTTTGAACTCCATTGGGCATATGGATCCGGGCATATGGAGTTCTCTATTCTGAAAGTAGCCTAACACCACCGAAAAGCATATCGGATGTCTTTCAAAGAAGTATTCGTTAGATACCTTTGCAAACAATTTGGATGTTTTCTCTGGTCCATGAGTATCGTATAGGTTACTTTTGATGGTTAGCCATGTCTCCTCGGATACTTCAAATCTCGTTCCACTCATATTAATGGTGACGTTTTCTTTAGTATCCATCCTATTCATCCACTACTTCCTCTTGAGGAAAAACGAACAGCAATTTGTTTTCGAAAGTTTCGGCAAAAGACCGTTGTGTTGGTACAAACGTTCCCAATAATCAAATTAAATAGTTTAGATACCTGTAAAACCGTTATGCATATTAAATACTCGATGTCGTTCTAAAGACAGAAAGGTTGTCTTTCATCTTATACGATCCAATAGTCCGAAGGATGATCGCTCGTTGAATCATAAAGCTGCATTCCATTACTTTTAAGAACACGTGCCCCTTATATATATATACGCAGAATAATGCATTTTTTATCAGAAGATTCGTCACATCTTCCAGGTATCAAAATATCTATGACGAATATGTATAGTTCCTTTGAAGTCCAATATTTCCTGGGAGAACTACCCATTGAATGATTAATAAAACATGTTCCGGGTCCATATAGAGGGGCCACAGCGGAAAATGGACGGAAATTAATTGTACCTGTCTTACGTGATTGATCTTAGCCTTGTCTTACTTCAGTAGGCATATTTGTTCGCGCTCATCTTTGGTGGTTAAAACACCTGTACATAATTACCTATCATGTTAACGCAAATCAATATCCCTTAACAAAATCATGTTGACGTCACAATGGAATTAATGTTCAGGGCAGTTCGTCAGTGGTATGATGTAGACGGTGGAGGGAGACAGTATACCAATTCCCATGACGATAAGTTGTATCATTGAACTATCTGATCTGGGTATAATTATCTAACGTACAGTAATGGATCAGACAGTTTTAATATACAGTCGCACTGGTTACCATGTATCATGTCAGGTATATATACTGGTCAAGTGGTCAACAAACATATGTTCGACCGATAGATCTAACAGTCTGGTCTACAGCAATGACTGAAAAAAAAGTTCCAGCGTGAAAATAAAACCAAAACTCTAACTCAGTCGGTAATGATTAAATGGGGACAAAGTATGAACAAAAAAAACAGACAAACATCAACACCTATAAAATAGGGAAGTCTGATTATGTGTTCTGGAAAGGTAAGAGTGTTCTACTTCGTCGACAACATCGATTATGTGATTAAGAGTGTGTCAAGGTGTTAATGGTTGTATGAGGATGTAAGGGTGTGTTTGTGAGCGGCTGGGTTGTTTAATTACGGCTACACCGTATATACGTGTTGAGTGCCGGGAACTGTTAATTGTATGGCCATATTTTAAACGATATGATTGTATACATTGGTTTACTTACAATGTATATTGCATGAAAATATAAGCTAAAACAAGATGAATCAGTTAAAATGTATCCAAGGAGAGGTTCCATTATGGAACAGGGGTGAACAGAGTGTTACAAACCTGACAAATCTCCAAATTAGCTGGGGAATGCTTACCACTAATAAAACTGATTTTAAGCTTACAAACATCCTCTGTTTTATGTAAAATAATACGATTAAGTTTAGAGATGAGATTATTAGTGGAATATCTTGAAGAAAAAATACTATCGCAATGATGATCAGGGGGGAAATGACTTTGGAGAGATTCCGTTACTGTAAATCGACAATTTTGTTTTAATTTTCAAAATCAATGTTCATTTTCTTAGTATCAGTTCGAAGAAAAAAGTTATGAGGCTAATTGTGGATATCTAAGTTATACAGTTCATAATGTCAAACTCTACATGTACCTCTATATTTTCTGTGAAGTAATGGCTTAATACTTTATATGCAAAGTCCTTTTTAAGGTTGAATAACTGTTGTATAGTCATCTTAAGCCTTCTACACTTCATTATAAATATCACTAAGTACTTCAATTTATATTCACCTCAGAGCATGCTGTCATTAACAAAGAAAGCATATATAATTTAAAGTGGGTTTTTTTTTTTTTTTTTTTACAAAATATGGACTCCCTATTGACAACAATTATACAGTTATATAGCGTCTGTGTGGGATATGGACTCCGTATTGACATCAATTATACAGTTATATAGCGTCTGTGTGGGATATGGACTCCCTATTGACATCAATTATACAGTTATATAGCGTCTGTGTGGGATATGGACTCCGTATTGACATCAATTATAAAGGTATATAGCGTCTGTGTGGGATATGGACTCCCTATTGACATCAAGTATAAAGTTATATAGCGTCTGTGTGGGATATGGACTCCCTATTGACATCAAGTATAAAGTTATATAGCGTCTGTGTGGGATATGGACTCCCTATTGACAACAATTATACAGTTATATAACGTCTGTGTGGGATATGGACTCCCTATTGACAACAATTATAAAGTTATATAGCGTCTGTGTGGGATATGGACTCCCTATTGACATCAATTATAAAGTTATATAGCGTCTGTGTGGGATATGGACTCCCTATTGACAACAATTATACAGTTATATAGCGTCTGTGTGGGATATGGACTCCCTATTGACATCAATTATACAGTTATATAGCGTCTGTGTGGGATATGGACTCCGTATTGACATCAATTATACAGTTATATAGCGTCTGTGTGGGATATGGACTCCGTATTGACATCAATTATACAGTTATAAAGCGTCTGTGTGGGATATGGACTCCCTATTGACATCAATTATAAAGTTATATAGCGTCTGTGTGGGATATGGACTCCCTATTGACATCAATTATAAAGGTATATAGCGTCTGTGTGGGATATGGACTCACTATTGACATCAATTATACAGTTATATAGCGTCTGTGTGGGATATGGACTCCGTATTGACATCAATTATACAGTTATATAGCGTCTGTGTGGGATATGGACTCCGTATTGACATCAATTATACAGTTATATAGCGTCTGTGTGGGATATGGACTCCCTATTGACATCAATTATACAGTTATATAGCGTCTGTGTGGGATATGGACTCCCTATTGACATCAATTATAAAGTTATATAGCGTCTGTGTGGGATATGGACTCCCTATTGACATCAATTATAAAGTTATATAGCGTCTGTGTGGGATATGGACTCCCTATTAACATCAATTATACAGTTATATAGCGTCTGTGTGGGATATGGACTCTCTATTGACAACAATTATAACGTTATATAGCGTCTGTGTGGGATATGGACTCCCTATTTACATCAATTATACAGTTATATAGCGTCTGTGTGGGATATGGACTCACTATTGACAACAATTATAAAGTTATATAGCGTCTGTGTGGGATATGGACTCCCTATTGACATCAATTATACAGTTATATAGCGTCTGTGTGGGATATGGACTCCCTATTGACATCAATTATAAAGTTATATAGCGTCTGTGTGGGATATGGACTCCCTATTGACATCAATTATAAAGTTATATAGCGTCTGTGTGGGATATGGACTCCCTATTGACATCAATTATAAAGGTATATAGCGTCTGTGTGGGATATGGACTCCCTATTGACAACAATTATAAAGTTATATAGCGTCCGTGTGGGATATGGGGAAGTTCATGAGTATCTGGTGATATTGTTGTCGATAGTTTTCTCATTGAATGACCATGCATTATAGATCTATGTTTTAGCAGGTGTTGACAGATAAGCGATTTACTCTCAAAGGAATAATTCAATAAAAAATGCACAATATATCTATTAGACACTTCGGACAGAGGCCCACTCTACGTTCGGGTCGTCACAAAGCATTTCAGTAAACAAATAGATACCTCACCTGTACGGTAGATGGTATATTCAGTAAACAAATAGATATCTCACCTGTACGGTAGGTGAGATATGATAGTCAGTAAACAAATAGATAAAGATAGATATTTTTAGTTTTACGGATAAAAATATTAAAGAACTGTCACGAATCTAAAACTGTACTCATGCTCAAATACATATTTTGTACTCGGGCCAGAATTCTTTTGGTGATAATTCCGATCACTAAATTATTTGTTTTTCAATGATTTGAAGGAATTTCGGAAATGCTTTCAGTAAGAATGATTATTTTCGATGTTTAGTTTTTGTTTTTTATAATGCTATTTCATGATTATTTCAGCGAGTTTAAAGGGAGTTGGGATGAGCAGGATTTCATGCTTCATTAATACGGGCCCTGGTAAGATTGTATAACTTGTATAACTGTACGGTAACGAACTCGGGATAACTTACCAGGTGTTACTCCAATTAAAACAAAGTATAACACTTCAGCTTTAGACGATATTCGAAGTAGGTCAAACTTGAGACGAAGTCTTGTTTCAAATGGACAAAGATGAAAGATGAACCAAATTTTGAAGCACATGGTCCATCACATTAACGCCAGAATGACAGGCCTTGAAGCGGATCAAGCTAAACGGGTCAAATTTGCTAAATTTCTCCAGGTACAGAATAGAAAACTCTACAGAATTATCAGAATTATGAATTTTATGAGATTTGGAGTCAGTCTTTGAGAACAAGCGAAGGACGCGGACACCCAAGATATCAGAACATTAACTAGATAACGGAGGTAATCCAGTCCATGGTCAATAAATCGACAGATCTTGGAGTACAATACTGGCAGGTTGACAAAGACAGTATTTTCAAGAGGCATGTGAAGGAAGCCATCTGGATAACCCTTACTGGTATAGAGCTGAGGAAAAAAGATATTGTTAAACAAAGAAAAGTAAACAAATCATATCGAACATAGTATGAGTAGAGAATGTTCAAAAATGGTTTGAGAAGATCTTATGATATCACAGAAGGAAATGAAATAATTACCAATGAGATTAGGGTGTGGACAATAAACTCAACTGAAGGCTACGTCTCGTCCTTTAAGTGGAGAGATGTTAAAAATTCTTAATAAGAGAACTCAAAACATTAGATTTTACAGATATTATTAATTAAAGTATAACAGGTATAGAACTAGTAATTCATCTTCTAGCCTGCAAAATGAGAATAGTTACTATAAATGAACACGTCAAATACGATCTCTTATAGCAAGCATGTATTTAATGGCGATTAAATCTATTATAAACCCTCGAATGTGAAAAGCTGACAGCTAACAGGTGACAGTTTAGTTTGGTGTTGTATTGTTTAAAGAGGTTTACCCGCAGACGGACCGGTAAACGGCACATCTCCGATCACTAAATAAACTTCAGTACACGTTTCTATGTGACAAAATTAGAGGCTTTCCGACTTTATTTCTTGAAAACAATTACAGAATATGTATTTAAAAGACGTTTTAAAACTCAACCTGAGAGGGAAATGTATGGAATATAACGGCAAATCTTCTTTGTAAATCGCCGCTGCCTTTGAAGTTATCACTGTGCGGCACTGTGCACGTGCTTGTTTCTTTGATGTGCCAATCAAATTAGACTCCACTTTATAGCGGGGACTTATTGCGGGTTGCGATTAAATAAATAATATTAAAAATGAGGTTTTAAAATAACTTTTCAGCGTTTTATAAGAAACAAACACGTGCACAGTGCCGCACAGTGATAACTTCAAAGGCAGCGGCGATTTACAAAGAAGATTTGCCGTTATATTCCATACATTTCCCTCTCAGGTTGAGTTTTAAAATGTCTTTTAAATACATATTCTGTAATTGTTTTCAAGAAATAAAGTCGGAAAGCCTCTAATTTTGTCACATAGAAACGTGTACTGAAGTTTATTTAGTGATCGGAGATGTGCCGTTTACCGGTCCGTCTGCGGGTAAGCCTCTTTAACGTCATATCAACAGCTCGAGTCATTTAAGGACGGCCTCCCTGTGTGGCAGATTGTTTTTATGTACTTACAAAGAAAGCTTATGTTACAAAGCAAACGTTATCTTGATTAACAGTACATGATATAGTGATATATAGTACTGAGTATCATCAGCAGCTCGTTGTCAGTATAATGTGACCGGGTGGGGTGTGCTGCTGGGTGTCTTCGGCAGTATGCTTCAGTGAGGTAGCACTATAAATCGGCAAAAGTTCCGGCCTATCACAAGGAGACTTAACACGAACATACCGCAGCCTCCCAAAACACACATACGCACTCAACACACGCATGCATGTCGCACGCAAGGGAGGCCGTCCTTAAATGACCTTAGCTGTTAATAGGACGTTAAACAAAATAAACCAAACCAAACCAAACATCAGTTTCTCAATAGAGGATGTTTGTGTATGCATTCTTAGTTTCAAACCTTCCTAGGAGACAAATGGAAAGCGACAATGGTGGTTAAGACAAGAGGCCACCCGAAAGGACATTTAAAACTTCCCGCTCTCGGAATATAATAAAAGTTAGTTTGTAACATACAATACAGAAATGGAAGATAAGACACGTGGTTAAGTGATAAAATCACGTGGTTAATTGGTTAATTGATGAAAACATGCGGTTAATTGATAAGTTAGACATTAATATCATCGCCCTTTCTATTGTCTGATGACAACATTAATTGTCATATATAATATGTTTCGTAGTTTTGTCATCACTTACAATGTAGCTAGTAGAGGAATCATTAAAACTAATTCTTCTGTCAGTAACACTCGAGCATTATTTGCGTTTAGCTCCACAACTGTTACTGTACATGCCCTATCTGTTTAGCTCGATTCGCATTAAGGGAAATTTGAGGAATATTTATTTTTCCAAAGACAAATTCTAATATTCAATTGCAATGCTGTAAACAGGCCCTATATGTTTAGCTCGATTCGCATTAAGGGAAATTTGAAGAATATTTATTTTTCCAAAGACAAATTCTAATATTCAATTGCAATGCTATAATAACGTGAATTTCATTTTAAAAAATCGTAACAGAGCTATGTTTTCAATGTTTAGTTTCCCTTTTCTTAGTAGCATAATTCCAGGGCCCGGGCTAAGCATCTAGATGAAATGAACCATGAAGTTTTTGGTTCGCTGTCCTCACCCCGACAGGATTTTTTGCACTGACCTACAAGACAACCTCTATATGTCGGTTTGCTACAGGCCGAATATACGTTCTTCTTTTGTGGAATTTAACTGATATTAGACATTTGCTACACTCGATTCAGCAACGCCCACAGTTACATACTGTTTTGGTCATCTGAGACGAAGTCTCAAGTGACCTTTTTTTTGTAAACGCTTTTTGTCCGGCGTGCGTCGTGAGTCGTGAGTCGTAAACAATATAGATTTTCGACTTCTTTTCAATAATCAGGAGGCCAATGATCATGAAATTGGGCAAGGAGCTACTGGGACAACGGTCTACCAAAGTTTTAAAACGGATGACCTTGTCCTACTTTCAAGGACACAGTGACCGTTCAGGCCCACGGTTTCTCCAACGAGAAAACCCTTGAGCAATGTATGATGGGATTAATTCTATTGTCGTGTGGTACACTAACTATTTGGAAATACTTCATACTTCAAGCATTTATATGCACTAAACAACAAAATGTTTTGTGATGCATATCAAGTAATGTCTTCTACTTTTATTTTCTATCAGCACATGGTAAAACAATGTGACGTTAGCACTGCTGGGGTAAAAAATACCGTCACATAAAACCAATTGACTAGTACGTACGAAAACATTAAACCTACCATAATATACAGTACGTAATTAAAGTTTAAACCTTATAATAGAGGTGGACTTAACGACATGTAAAAAAGGGGGGACAGAAACGGTAACGGATTTAAAAATCTTCATTATATATGCACGGTTATCAATATAATGTTTTAAGAGATAATGGAAAACGGATGATTAAATCTGTATTTGGTTAATCGATTGATAAATGATTGATATAGTCTATATGTGAACATTAGTGCGTGAATCATTATTAATTTATTATTTTTCCTCTTGACTTCTCGAATCGTGTGCGTGGCATTGATGGTCATGATAGACAGCGTTTATATTCAATAACACATACAGGGGTGAAACTATTGAAACACAAACATTAACTCATTATCGTTCCATATGAAGAGGCGAAAGCTTTGACTTCGGTTGACAAAATCTGTATCGAAATGTAAGCCTGATTAAACATAAATCTGTTAATGTGTCGTTATAAAACTTGATACAACATGAATCTGTCGTGTTGATGTCCTAAAAGTTGATTCTGTTTATGTCACAACGATAACAACCTAACCAAAATTAGATTCAGTGGGAAACCCGCAGAGATAAATAACTTTTCCTTAGTTTGCTATACTGCAATCCTTATATTATGTAAGTTAGTTCAAAATAAAGTTTTTTGTTCAGCAAATGTAATAGAGCATATAGGTTATACAATTACTTTAGTACATAATACAAGAATCATACTGGACATACTTCTCAAGATGGCAGATAAATTCCTTCCGCAGGGCTCCACTTCAGCTATTTACCTAGAACAAAAGACAAACTCATTCCAAAAGGCCCAACATCATCCGTTTACCTAGAGGAAAAGACAAACACATTCCACGGGGCCCCTCGTTAGCCGTTTTTTAAAGTTGGTGAACTCGTTCCACAGGGTCTAACATTAGCCGTTTATCTAGAATAGTAGGCGAACTTATTATCCAGGGCACCACATCAGGTGTTCCCTAAGACTAATAGACATTTTACAAAGGGTCTAGTGTTCTAATGTTATATATATATCTTAAGAAATTGAACATGTAACCCTCAGATCATCAACATACAGTACGTATTGTGTATTGTGTTAATAATTAGACATAAAGTAACAGAAAAGAGGACGGAAGACAAGTCTATGACTATAACTCACGCCCTGACCGGGCACTATAACTCACGCCCTGACCGGGCACTATAACTCACGCTCTGACCGGGCACTTTAACTCACGCCCTGATCGGGCACTTTAACTCACGCCCTGACCGGGCACTATAACTCACGCCCTGACCGGGCACTTTAACTCACGCCCTGACCGGGCACTATAACTCACGCCCTGACCGGGCACTATAATTCACGTCCTGACCGGGCACTATAACTCACGCCCTGACCGGGCACTATAACTCACGCCCTGACCGGGCACTTTAACTCACGCCCTGACCGGGCACTTTAACTCACGCCCTGACCGGGCACTATAACTCACGCCCTGACCGGGCACTATAACTCACGCCCTGACCGGGCACTTTAACTCACGCTCTGACCGGGCACTTTAACTCACGCCCTGACCGGGCACTTTAACTCATGTCCTGACCGGGCACTATAACTCACGTCCTGACCGGGCACTTTAACTCACGATTGATGGCATCTAACTGCCAGAGCATCAATACCTACAACACGACACCAAGTCTTAAAAAACTCAAAAAACTTAAAGTCATGGGATCTGTAATGTGCGCGTGGAAAAATATCTATGTCCAATTTTCAGGGAAACGACTCTCAATTTTCATATACGACCCTAAAAACAATCTTAAATTGTCTTGTTTTCATTATCATTATCATTATCTCAATTAAAGAAATATTGACGATTGTTTCCCGCCAAGACATTTTTATCGTACTGGTGGTATCTACCTACGGAATATAAACATTTAAAGTATAGCTAGTTTTCATTACAAATATGGTTATATCAATTAAAACAGACTGTTTTCTAAAGGAAATATGAGTTAAAATTAATCAACCAGGCATCGAATGAAAAAAATATTACATTTTAATCAATTAAATATCGAAAATTATTCATTCTATAAACGTGATATCTTTTACCAGTGAAAAATTATAATTTTTCAAAAATACAAAATATCACTTCTTTTGATCTGACCAATCAAAACACTGCTTACAAATGACAATGGGGACAATTAAAGACTGGCCTGGTATATTTAGCTATGAAAGTGTAATAAACCGTGCGCGCGAGTGAGAAAAATAAAAAAAAAATTAGCCACACTCGAAAATATATTTGATATTACTGAAGATTCTGTTCGATATCGTCTATAAACTTTGTGCTAATTTTATATGGTTATAATTTAATAAAGACAAAATTACGCTCCACCATGCCTGCCATATACTTTAATCTTTTATAGGCTCGGTATTTGGTTTATATCCCATTTGAATATTTAAATGTATATTAGGTCATTAATAAACGATTTGATATCGAGTTATAGATAAGTATACGAGATAAGTGATAACTCAAGCAAAAGGAAAGATGAAAATAATTGATAATTTAAAATTGTATGTATACATATTATAATATACATAAATATTCTATATTGTCAAGGCTGCTCACGGAAAAGTTTAGCCATCACTCACAAATCATCGAGTACTATATAGTACCATTGAACACCCACTTATTCCATACTATGAAACATTTTAGTTGGAACATGCATCACTCACAAATCAAAGATTAGTATAAAAGTACATCCTAACCCCACTTACTCGAACTTGTCTTACTCGAACTTGCCTTACTCGAATTCCCTGTATGTGTCGAGTTCTAAGCTTGGTTCGACCGTCTGTTGATGTATTCCTAGAAATTAACCTAGGATTACCCTAGCAGCCAAGGTCACATGAGAAAGAGCGACAAGGTTTAGGCTTGGTATGTTTTTTTTATTGTTTAACGTCCTATAAACAGCTAAGGTCATTCAAGGACAGCCTCCCTGTTTGATGCAAGCGGTGTCAAGAACAATTCAACGAGCCGGACTCATGAGGACGGGTAACAATACAAGGAGACACCAGCAGCGAGAGTCAAATAAGGACGTTCGTCAAGAAGAAATCAACAGCCAGCTAGGGTAAAAAATATGAGGATGGACGTCAGGCAGTCACCAGCAACAAGCTAGGGTAATAAATTATGAGGATGGATGTCAAGGAGACACCAGTATCCAGCTAGGGTAATACATTATGAGGATGGACGTCAAGGAGACACCAGCAACAAGCTAGGGTCATAAATTATGAGGATGGATGTCAAGGAGACACCAGCAACAAGCTAGGGTAATAAATTATGAAGATGGGCGTCGAGCAGACATCAAATCCAGCTAGGCTTATATATTTTTGGGATGGACGTCAAGCAGACACCAACAGCTAGCTCGGGTCATAAACTATGAGGATGGTCATCAAGAAAACACCAACAACCAGCTAGGGTAAAAAATTAAGAGGATGGGTGTCAAGGAGACACCAACAGCTAGCTATGGTAATAAATTATGAGGATGGGTGTCAAGGAGACACCAACAGCCAGCTATGGTTATAAATTATGAGGATGGGTGTCAAGGAGACACCAACAGCCAGCTATGGTTATACATTATGAGGATGGGTGTCAAGGAGACACCAGCAGCAAGCTAGGGTCAAAAATATGAGGACGGATGTCAAGGAGACACCGGTAGCCAGCTAGGGAAATAAATTATGAGGATGGTGGTCAAGAATACATCAAAAGCCAGCTAGGGTAATAAATTATGAGGATGGATGTCAAGCAGACATCAACAGCCAGCTAGGGTTATATATTTTGGGGATGGACGTCAAGGAGACATCAATAGCCAGCTAGGGAAAGATATTATGAGGATGGACGTCAAGCAGACACCAACAGCTAGCTAGGGTCATAAACTATGAGGATGGCCATCAAGAAAACATCAACAACCAGCTAGGGTCAAAAATTAAGAGGATGGGTGTCAAGGAGACACCAACAGCTAGCTAGGGTAATAAATTATGAGGATTGGTGTCAAGGAGACACCAACAGCCAGCTATGGTTATAAATTATGAGGATGGTCGTCATAAAGACACCAGCAGCAAGCTAGGGTCAAACATATGAGGACGGATGTCAAGGAGACTCCGGTAGCCAGCTAGGGAAATAAATTATGAGGATGGTCGTCAAGAATACATCAAAAGCCAGCTAGGGTAATAAATTATGAGGATGGGTCTCAAGGAGACACCAGCACCCAGCTCGGGTAAGATATTATAAGGATGGTCGTCCAGAAGATATCAACAGCCAGCTAGGGTAAGATATTATGAGGATGGACGTCAAGCAGACACTCAACAGCTAGCTCGGGTCATAAACTATGAGGATGGTCATCAAGAAAACATCAACAACCAGCTAGGGTGAAATATTAAAAGGATGGACGTCAAGTAGACATCAACAGCCAGCTACGGTTATAAATGTTGAGGATGGACATCAAGCAGACACTAACAGACAGGGCGATATGAGCACGCCATCAATGACATACATACAAAGTGAGTTTCACTGACGGCGCCAAAAAGTGATGTTCAAGTCCTTTTACGTTCAAGACGTTTTATGGCAAGGCTATTGTTCGTAGCTCGGTGGACAATCGATTTCAGGATGTTCTGAAGTCTGTAAGACCTCATAACAACCAATTGTATAAAAGGTGTACATGTAAAGAACAACATTAAATATTAATTCTTTAATATATATTCATACAAAACTGTAGCATACTGCAGTCCTTCGGGAGTTCATCAGTGAAATTGCAATTCAGGCGGCAACTCGCAATTAATAGGGCATAGGTTCGTCCAAATGGCAAACCAAATTGCGTAAATCAAGTTATTCAATATTGTGTAGTGTTATTTAACGTCCTATGAACAGATAAAGTCAATTTAAGGACTGCCTAGCCTGTGTAAAAGATGCATGTGTGTGGTGAGTCCGCGTGTGTGTTTTAGGATGCTGTGGTATGATCGTGTGTGTTTTAGGACGCTGTGGTATGACCATGTGTGTTTTAGCAGGCTGTTGTATGATCGTGTTTGTTTTAGCAGGCTGTGGTATGATCGTGTGTGTTTTAGGGGGCTGTGGTATGATCGTGTTTGTCTCCTGATGATAGCGAGGAATTGATGCCGACTTTATAGTGCTACCTCACGGAAGTACACTTTCGGAGAACCCCACCAGGTCACATTATATTGACAACGGGCGAACCAGTCGTCCCAATACCAATATGATGAGCGCTTAGCAGGAGTTCGAACTAACATTTGTATAGACTCTGGTTTGTTCCAGCCAGGGGACAGAGCCAAAAAGGCTTCCTCATAGGCAAAATTCCTTCTGTAGGACCCCACACCAGCCGTTAACCTAGAACAATAGGCAAATTCCTTCTGTAGGACCCCACACCAGCCGTTAACCTAGAACAATAGGCAAATTCCTTCTGTAGGACCCCACGCCAGCCGTTAACCTAGAACAAGAGCCAAATTCCTTCTGTAGGACCCCACACCAGCCGTTAACCTAGAACAATAGGCAAATTCCTTCTGTAGGTCCCCACACCAGCCGTTAACCTAGAACTAGAGGCGAATTCCTTCTGTAGGGCCCCACACCAGCCGTTAACCTAGAATTAGAGGCGAATTCCTTCTGTAGGACCCCACGCCAGTCGTTAACCTAGAATTAGAGGCGAATTCCTTCTGTAGGACCCCACGCCAGTCGTTTACCTAGAACAATAGACAAATTTCATCTGTAGGACCCCACACCAGCCGTTAACCTAGAACAATAGGCAAATTCCTTCTGTAGGACCCCACACCAGTCGTTAACCTAGAACAAGAGGCAAATTCCTTCTGTAGGACCCCACACCAGCCGTTAACCTAGAACAATAGGCAAATTCCTTCTGTAGGACCCTACACCAGCCGTTAACCTAGAACAATAGGCAAATTCCTTCTGTAGGACCCCACACCAGTCGTTAACCAGAATTAGAGGCGAATTCCTTCTGTAGGACCCCACACCAGCCGTTAACCTAGAACAATAGGCAAAATCCTTCTGTAGGACCCCACAACAGCCGTTAACCTAGAACAATAGGCAAATTCCTTCTGTAGGACCCCACACCAGTCGTTAACCTAGAACAATAGGCAAATTCCTTCTGTAGGACCCCACACCAGCCGTTAACCTAGAACAATAGGCAAATTCCTTCTGTAGGACCCCACACCAGCCGTTAACCTAGAACAATAGGCGAATTCCTTCTGTAGGACCCCACGCCAGTCGTCAACCTAGAACTAGAGGTGAATTCCTTCTGTAGGACCCCACACCAGTCGTTAACCTAGAACTAGAGGTGAATTCCTTCTGTAGGACCCCACGCCAGTCGTTTACCTAGAACAATAGGCGAATTCCTTCTGTAGGACCCCACACCAGTCGTTAACCTAGAACAATAGGCAAATTCCTTCTGTAGGACCCCACACCAGTCGTTAACCTAGAACAAGAGGTGAATTCCTTCTGTAGGACCCCACGCCAGTCGTTAACCTAGAACAAGAGGTGAATTCCTTCTGTAGGACCCCACACCAGTCGTTAACCTAGAACAAGAGGCAGATTCCTTCTGTAGGACCCCACGCCAGTCGTTTACCTAGAACAATAGGCGAATTCCTTCTGTAGGACCCCACGCCAGTCGTTAACCTAGAACTAGAGGTGAATTCCTTCTGTAGGACCCCACGCCAGTCGTTAACCTAGAACTAGAGGTGAATTCCTTCTGTAGGACCCCACGCCAGTCGTTTACCTAGAACAAGAGGCAGATTCCTTCGGTAGGACCCCACGCCAGTCGTTTACCTAGAACAATAGGCGAATTCCTTCTGCAGGGCCCGACATCAGCCGTTTACCTAGAACAATAGGCGAATTCATTCTCCAGGGCCAAACGTTAGTCGGTTTTTAATGTAGGCGAACGCATTACACATGGCTCCTCGTTAGCCGTTTACCTAGAATGGTACAGGGCACTACATCAGACGTTCCCTAAGACTAAAAGACATTTTACAAAGGGTCTTGTTACTTGTGTTCTAATATTTTATTTATATGTTAAGAAATTGATCATTCATTCAAATATGTAACCCTCAGATCATCATATATAGTACATATGCTATATTGCGTTAATAGTTAGATATACAGTAAAGGAAATGACGACGGAAAACAATTCTATAACTCATGCCCTGACCGGACACTATAACTCACGCCCTGACCGGGCACTATAGTTCACGTCCTGGCCGGGCACTATAACTCACGCCCTGACCGGGCACTGTAACTCACGTCCTGACCGGGCACTGTAACTCACGCCCTGACCGGGCACTTTAACTCACGTCCTGACCGGGCACCTTAACAGACTTCCTGACCGGGCACTATAACTCACGCCCTGACCGGGCACTATAACTCACGCCCTGACCGGGAACTGTAACTCACGCCCTGACCGGGCACTGTAACTCACGCCCTGACCGGGCACTATAACTCACGCACTGACCAGGCACTATAACTCACGTCCTGACCGTGCACTATAACTCATGTCCTGACCGGGCACTATAACTCATGTCCTGACCGGGCACTGTAACTCACGCCCTGACCGGGCACTTTAACTCACGTCCTGACCGGGCACTTTAACAGACTTCCTGACCGGGCACTATAACTCACGCCCTGACCGGGAACTGTAACTCACGCCCTGAACGGGCACTATAACTCACGCCCTGACCGGGCACTGTAACTCACGCCCTGACCGGGCACTATAACTCACGCACTGACCAGGCACTATAACTCACGTCCTGACCGGGCAGTATAACTCACGCCCTGACCGGGCACTATAACTCACGTCCTGACCGGGCACTATAACTCACGTCATGACCGGGCACTTTAACTCACGTCCTGACCGGACACTTTAACTCACGTCTTGACCGGGCACTATAACTCACGCCCTGACCGGGCACTTTAACTCACGTCCTGACCGGGCACTTTAACTCACGTCCTGACCGGGCACTATAACTCACGCCCTGACCGGGCACTATAACTCACGCCCTGACCGGCCACTATAACTCACGTCCTGACCGGGCACTTGAACTCACGTCCTGACCGGGCACTATAACTCACGCCCTGACCGGGCACTTTAACTCACGTCCTGACCGGGCACTTTAACTCACGTCCTGACCGGGCACTTTAACTCACGTCCTGACCGGGCAGTATAACTCACGATTGATGGCATCTAACTGCCAGGTCATCAATACCTACAACACGACACCAAGTCTTAAAAACTAAAAAAACTTAAAGTCATAGGATCTGTACTGTGCGCGTGGAAAAATATCTATGTCCAATTTTCAGGGAAACGACTATCAATTTTCATATACGACCCTAAAAACAATCTTAAATTGTCTTGTTTTCATTATCATTATCGCAATTAAAGAAATATTGATGACCGTTTCCCGCCAAGTCATTTGTATTATACTGATGATATTTACCTACCGAATATCAACATCTGAAGTATAGTTTGTTTTCATCAAAAATATAGTTATATCAATTAAAACAGACTATGTTTGTGAAAGGAAATATGAGTTTTGATAAATCAAGCGGGTATCGAATTGAAAAAATATTATAATTTCAATCGATTAGATATCGAAAATTATTCATTCTATGAAAGTGATATTTTTTACCATTGAAAATATCACTTTTTCTAATATTTTTCAAAAAATACAAAATGTATCTT
Source organism: Pecten maximus (assembly GCF_902652985.1). Classification (NCBI taxonomy): domain Eukaryota; kingdom Metazoa; phylum Mollusca; class Bivalvia; order Pectinida; family Pectinidae; genus Pecten; species Pecten maximus. The sequence continues at coordinate 7,121,180 of NC_047030.1, forward strand.
TTCTGATCTGACCAATCAAAACACTGCTTACAAATGAAAATGTGGAAAATTAAAGGCTGGCCCGGTGCATACATAACATCTAACAATGCGCCACACTTGTTTGGTATTACTGAAGATACTGTTCGGTATCCTCTATAAACTTTGTGCTCATTTAATATGGTAATGATTTGATAAGGACAGAATTACGCTCCATCATGCCTGCCATATACTTTAATCTTTTATCGGCTCGGGTATTTGGTTTAGATCCCATTTGAATATTTAAATGTATATTAGGTCATTAATAAACAATTTGATATCGAGTTATAGATAATTATACGAGATAAGTGATAACTCACGCAAAAGGAAAGATGAAAATAATTGATAATTTAAAATTGTATGTATACATATTATAAAATACATAAATAATCTATATTGTCAAGGCTGCTCACGGAAAAGTTTAGCCATGACTAACAAATCATCGAGTACTATATAGTACCATTGAACACCCACTTACTCCATACTATGAAACATTTTAGTTGGAACATGCATCACTCACAAATCAAAGATTAGTATAAAAGTACAACCTAACCCCACTTACTCGAACTTGTCTTACACGAATTCCCTGTATGTGTCGAGTTCTAAGCTTGATCATTCATTCAAATATGTAACCCTCAGATCATCATATATAGTACATATGCTATATTGCGTTAATAGTTAGATATACAGTAAAGGAAATGACGACGGAAAACAATTCTATAACTCATGCACTGACCGGACACTATAACTCACGCCCTGACCGGGCACTTTAACTCACGCCCTGACCGGGCACTATAACTCACGCCCTGACCGGGCACTGTAACTCACGTCCTGACCGGGCACTGTAACTCACGCCCTGACCGGGCACTTTAACTCACGTCCTGACCGGGCACCTTAACAGACTTCCTGACCGGGCACTATAACTCACGCCCTGACCGGGCACTATAACTCACGCCCTGACCGGGAACTGTAACTCACGCCCTGACCGGGCACTGTAACTCACGCCCTGACCGGGCACTATAACTCACGCACTGACCAGGCACTATAACTCACGTCCTGACCGTGCACTATAACTCATGTCCTGACCGGGCACTATAACTCATGTCCTGACCGGGCACTGTAACTCACGCCCTGACCGGGCACTTTAACTCACGTCCTGACCGGGCACTTTAACAGACTTCCTGACCGGGCACTATAACTCACGCCCTGACCGGGAACTGTAACTCACGCCCTGAACGGGCACTATAACTCACGCCCTGACCGGGCACTGTAACTCACGCCCTGACCGGGCACTATAACTCACGCACTGACCAGGCACTATAACTCACGTCCTGACCGGGCAGTATAACTCATTGATAATTTAAAATTGTATGTATACATATTATAAAATACATAAATAATCTATATTGTCAAGGCTGCTCACGGAAAAGTTTAGCCATGACTAACAAATCATCGAGTACTATATAGTACCATTGAACACCCACTTACTCCATACTATGAAACATTTTAGTTGGAACATGCATCACTCACAAATCAAAGATTAGTATAAAAGTACAACCTAACCCCACTTACTCACTTACTCATGCATCACTCACAAATCAAAGATTAGTATAAAAGTACAACCTAACCCCACTTACTCGAACTTGTCTTACACGAATTCCCTGTATGTGTCGAGTTCTAAGCTTGGTTCGACCGTTTGTTGATGTATTCCTAGAAATTAACCTAGGGTTACCCTAGCAGCCAAGGTCACATGAGAAAGAGCGACAAGGTTTAGGCTTGGTATGGCTTTTTTTTTATTGTTTAACGTCCTATAAACAGCTAAGGTCATTCAAGGACAGCCTCCCTATTTGATGCAAGAGGTGTCAAGAACAATTCAACGAGCCAGAATCCTGAGGACGGGTAACAATACAAGGAGACACCAGCAGCGAGAGTCAAATAAGGACGTTCGTCAAGAAGAAATCAACAACCAGCTAGGGTCAAAAATATGAGGACGGATGTCAAGGAGACACCGGCAGCTAGCCAGGGTCATAAATTATGAGGATGGACGTCAGGCAGACACGAGCAACAAGCTAGGGTCATAAATTATGAGGATGGATGTCAAGGAGACACCAGCAACAAGCTAGGTTTTATTAACCTATTATGAAGATGGGCGTCGAGCAGATATCAACATCCAGCTAGGGTTATATATTTTGGGGATGGACGTCAAGGAGACATCGATAGCCAGCTAGGGTAAGATATCATGAGGATGGACGTCAAGCAGACACCAACAGCTAGCTCGGGTCATAAACTATGAGGATGGCCATCAAGAAAACATCAACAACCAGCTAGGGTCAAAAATTAAGAGGATGGGTGTCATGGAGACACCAACAGCTAGCTAGGGTCATAAATTATGAGGATGGGTGTCAAGGAGACACCAACAGCCAGCTATGGTTATAAATTATTAGGATGGTCGTTATGAAGACACCAGCAGCAAGCTAGGGTCAAAAATATGAGGACGATGTCAAGGAGACACCGGTAGCCAGCTAGGGAAATAAATTATGAGGACGGTCGTCAAGAATACAGCAAAAGCCAGCTAGGGTAATAAATTATGAGGATGGATGTCAAGGAGACACTAGCACCCAGCTCGGGTAAGATATTATGAGGATGGTCGTCAAGAAGATATCAACAACCAGCTAGGGTCATATATTATGAGGATGGACGTCAAGCAGTCCTCATCAGCTATCTAGGGTCATTAATTTTGAGGATGGGCATCAAGCAGACACTAACAGACAGGGCGATATGAGCATGCCATCAATGACATACATACAAATTGAGTTTCACTGACGGCGCCAAAAAGTGATGTTCAAGTCCTTTGACATTTTATGGCAAGGCTATTGTTCGTAGCTCGATTGACAATCGATTTCAGGATGTTCTGAAGTCTGTAAGACCTCATAACAACCAATTGTATAAAAGGTGTACATGTAAAGAACAACATTAAATATTAATTCTTTAATATATATTCATACAAAACTGTAGCATACTGCAGTCCTTCGGGAGTTCATCAGTGAAATTGCAATTCAGGCGGCAAATCGCAATTAATAGGACATAGGTTCGTCCAAATGGCAAACCAAATTGCGTAAATCAAGTTATTCAATATTTGGTAGTGTTATTTAACGTCCTATGAACAGCTAAAGTCAATTTAAGGACTGCCTAGCCTTTGTGCAAAATGCATGTTTGTGGTGAGTACTCGTGTGTGTTTTAGCAGGCTGTGGTATGATCGTGTGTGTTTTAGGAGGCTGTGGTATGATCGTGTTTGTTTTAGGAGGCCGTGGTATGATCGTGTGTGTTTTAGGAGGCTGTGGTATGATCGTGTGTGTTTTAGGAGGCTGTGGTATGATCGTGTGTGTTTAAGGAGGCTGTGGTATGATCGTGTGTGTTTTAGGAGGCTGTGGTATGATCGTGTGTGTTTTAGGAGGCTGTGGTATGATCGTGTTTGTTTTAGGAGGCTGTGGTATGATCCTGTGTGTTTTAGGAGGCTGTGGTATGATCGTGTGTGTTTTAGGAGGCTGTGGTATGATCGTGTGTGTTTTAGGAGGCTGTGGTATGATCGTGTGTGTTTTAAGAAGCTGTGGTATGATCGTGTTTGTTTTAGGAGGCTGTGGTATGATCCTGTGTGTTTTAGGAGGTTGTGGCATGATCGTGTTTGTCTCCTGATGATAGCGAGGAATTTTATGTATACATATTATAATATTCATAGATTATCTATATTGTCAAAGGTACTCAAGGAAAAGTTTAGCCATCACTCACAAATCATCGAGTCCTATATAGTAGCATTGAACACCCACTTGCTCCAAACTATGAAACATTTTAGTCGGAACATGCATCACTCACAAATCAAAGATTAGTATAAAAGTACAACCTAACCCCACTTACTCGAACTTGTCTTACTCGAATTCCCTGTATTTGTCGAGTTCTAAGCTTTGTTCGACCGTCTGTTGATGTATTCCTAGAAATTAACCTAGGCTTACCCTAGCAGCCAAGGTCACATGAGAAAGAGCAACAAGGTTTAGGCTTGGTATGGTTTTTTTTTATTGTTTAACGTCCTATAAACAGCTAAGGTCATTCAAGGACAGCCTCCCTGTTTGATGCAAGCGGTGTCAAGAACAATTCAACGAGCCAGAATCCTGAGGACGGGTAACAATACAAGGAGACACCAGCAGCGAGAGTCAAATAAGGACGTTCGTCAAGAAGAAATCAACAACCAGCTAGGGTCAAAAATATGAGGACGGATGTCAAGGAGACACCGGCAGCCAGCCAGGGTCATAAATTATGAGGATGGACGTCAGGCAGACACCAGCAACAAGCTTGGGTCATAACTTATGAGGATGGATGTCAAGGAGACACCAACAGCCTGCTATGGTTATAAATTATGAAGAATAAATTGAAGATGGACGTCAAGCAGACATCAACAGCTAGCTAGGGTCATAAATTATGAGGATGGGTGTCAAGGAGACACCAACAGCCAGCTATGGTTATAAATTATGAGGAGGGTCGTCATGAAGACACCAGCGGCAAGCTAGGGTCAAAAATATGAGGACGATGTCAAGGAGACACCGGTAGCCAGCTAGGGAAGTAAATAAAGAGGATAATCGTCAAGAATACATCAAAAGCCAGCTAGGGTAATAAATTATGAGGATGGATGTCAAGGAGACACTAGCACACAGCTCGGGTAAGATATTATGAGGATGGTTGTCAAGAAGATATCAACAACCAGCTAGGGTCAAATATTATAAGGATGGACGTCAAGCAGTCCTCATCAGCTATCTAGGGTCATAAATTTTGAGGATGGACATCAAGCAGACACTAACAGGCAGGGCGATATGAGCACGCCATCAATGACATACATACAAAGTGAGTTTCACTGACGGCGCCAAAAAGTGATGTTCAAGTCTTTTGACATTTTATGGCAAGGCTATTGTTCGTAGCTCGGTGGACAATCGATTTCAGGATGTTCTGAAGTCTGAAAGACCTCATAACAACCAATTGTATAAAAGGTGTACATGTAAAGAACAACATTAAATATTAATTCTTTAATATATATTCATACAAAACTGTAGCATACTGCAGTCCTTCAGGAGTTCATCAGTGAAATTGCAATTCAGGCGGCAACTCGCAATTAATAGGGCATAGGTTCGTCCAAATGCCAACCAAATTGCGTAAATCAAGTTATTCAATATTTGGTAGTGTTATTAAACGTCCTATGAACAGCTAAAGTCAATTTAAGGACTGCCTAGCCTGTGTGCAAAATGCATGTTTGTGGTGAGTACTCGTGTGTGTTTTAGCAGGCTGTGGTATGATCGTGTGTGTTTTAGGAGGCTGTGGTATGATCGTGTTTGTTTTAGGAGGCCGTGGTATGATCGTGTGTGTTTTAGGAGGCTGTGGTATGATCGTGTGTGTTTTAGGAGGCTGTGGTATGATCGTGTGTGTTTAAGGAGGCTGTGGTATGATCGTGTGTGTTTTAGGAGGCTGTGGTATGATCGTGTGTGTTTTAGGAGGCTGTGGTATGATCGTGTTTGTTTTAGGAGGCTGTGGTATGATCGTGTGTGTTTTAGGAGGCTGTGGTATGATCGTGTGTGTTTTAGGAGGCTGTGGTATGATCGTGTGTGTTTTAGGAGGCTGTGGTATGATCGTGTGTGTTTTAGGAGGCTGTGGTATGATCGTGTTTGTTTAAGGAGGCTGTGGTATGATCGTGTTTGTTTTAGGAGGTTGTGGTATGATCGTGTTTGTCTCCTGATGATAGCGAGGAATTTTATGCATACATATTATAATATTCATAGATTATCTATATTGTCAAAGGTACTCAAGGAAAAGTTTAGCCATCACTCACAAATCATCGAGTCCTATATAGTAGCATTGAACACCCACTTGCTCCAAACTATGAAACATTTTAGTCGGAACATGCATCACTCACAAATCAAAGATTAGTATAAAAGTACAACCTAACCCCACTTACTCGAACTTGTCTTACTCGAATTCCCTGTATTTGTCGAGTTCTAAGCTTTGTTCGACCGTCTGTTGATGTATTCCTAGAAATGAACCTAGGATTACCCTAGCAGCCAAGGTCACATGAGAAAGAGCAACAAGGTTTAGGCTTGGTATGGTTTTTTTTTTATTGTTTAACGTCCTATAAACAGCTAAGGTCATTCAAGGACAGCCTCCCTGTTTGATGCAAGCGGTGTCAAGAACAATTCAACGAGCCAGAATCCTGAGGACGGGTAACAATACAAGGAGACACCAGCAGCGAGAGTCAAATAAGGACGTTCGTCAAGAAGAAATCAACAACCAGCTAGGGTCAAAAATATGAGGACGAATGTCAAGGAGACACCGGCAGCCAGCCAGGGTCATAAATTATGAGGATGGACGTCAGGCAGACACCAGCAACAAGCTAGGGTCATAACTTATGAGGATGGATGTCAAGGAGACACCAACAGCCTGCTATGGTTATAAATTATGAAGAATAAATTGAAGATGGACGTCAAGCAGACATCAACAGCTAGCTAGGGTCATAAATTATGAGGATGGGTGTCAAGGAGACACCAACAGCCAGCTATGGTTATAAATTATGAGGAGGGTCGTCATGAAGACACCAGCGGCAAGCTAGGGTCAAAAATATGAGGACGATGTCAAGGAGACACCGGTAGCCAGCTAGGGAAGTAAATAAAGAGGATGGTCGTCAAGAATACATCAAAAGCCAGCTAGGGTAATAAATTATGAGGATGGATGTCAAGGAGACACTAGCACACAGCTCGGGTAAGATATTATGAGGATGGTTGTCAAGAAGATATCAACAACCAGCTAGGGTCAAATATTATAAGGATGGACGTCAAGCAGTCCTCATCAGCTATCTAGGGTCATAAATTTTGAGGATGGACATCAAGCAGACACTAACAGGCAGGGCGATATGAGCACGCCATCAATGAAATACATACAAAGTGAGTTTCACTGACGGCGCCAAAAAGTGATGTTCAAGTCTTTTGACATTTTATGGCAAGGCTATTGTTCGTAGCTCGGTGGACAATCGATTTCAGGATGTTCTGAAGTCTGAAAGACCTCATAACAACCAATTGTATAAAAGGTGTACATGTAAAGAACAACATTAAATATTAATTCTTTAATATATATTCAGACAAAACTGTAGCATACTGCAGTCCTTCAGGAGTTCATCAGTGAAATTGCAATTCTGGCGGCAACTCGCAATTAAAAGGGCATAGGTTCGTCCAAATGGCAAACCAAATTGCGTAAATCAAGTTATTCAATATTTGGTAGTGTTATTTAACGTCCTATGAACAGCTGAAGTCAATTTAAGGACTGCCTAGCCTGTGTGCAAGATACATGTGTGTGGTGAGTGCTCGAGTGTCTTTTAGCGGGCTGTGGTATGATCGTGTTTGTTTTAGGAAGCTGTGGTATGATCGTGTTTGTTTCAGGAGGCTGTGGTAAGATATTGTGTGTTTTAGGAGGCCGTGGTATGATCGTGTGTGTTTTAGGAGGCTATGGTATAATCGTGTGTGTTTTAGGAGGCTGTGGTATGATCGTGTTTGTTTTAGGAGGCTGTAGTATGATCGTGTTTGTTTAAGGAGGCTGTGGTATGATCGTGTTTGTTTAAGGAGGCTGTGGTATGATCGTGTTTGTTTAAGGAGGCTCTGGTATGATCGTGTGTGTTTTAGGAGGCTGTGGTATGATCGTGTGTGTTTTAGGAGGCTGTGGTATGATCATATGTGTTTTAGGAGGCTGTGGTATAATCGTGTTTGTTTTAGGAGGCTGTGATATGATCGTGTTTGTTTTAGGAGGCTGTGTTATGATCGTGTTTGTGTTAGGAAGCTGTGGTATGATCGTGTTTGTTTCAGGAGGCTGTGGTATGATATTGTGTGTTTTAGGAGGCTATGGTATAATCGTGTGTGTTTTAGGAGGCTGTGGTATGATCGTGTGTGTTTTAGGAGCCGTGGTATGATCGTGTGTGTTTAAGGAGGCTGTGGTATGATCGTGTGTGTTTTAGGAGGCTTAGGTATGATCGTGTGTGTTTCAGGAGGCCGTGGTATGATCGTGTGTGTTTAGGAGGCTGTGATATGATCGTGTTTGTTTTAGGAGGCTGTGGTATGATCGTGTTTGTTTTAGGAGGCTGTGGTGTTGATCGTGTGTGTTTTAGCAGGCTGTGGTATGATCGTGTTTGTTTAAGGAGGCCGTGGTATGATCGTGTTTGTTTAAGGAGGCTGTGGTATGATCGTGTTTGTTTTAGGAGGCTCTGGTATGATCGTGTGTGTTTTAGGAGGCTGTGGTATGATCATATGTGTTTTAGGAGGCTGTGGTATGATCGTGTTTGTTTTAGGAGGCTGTGGTATGATCGTGTGTGTTTTAGGAGGCTGTGGTATGATCGTGTTTGTTTTAGGAGGCTGTGATATGATCGTGTGTGTTTTAGGAGGCTGTGGTATGATCGTGTTTGTTTTAGGAGGCTGTGATATGATCGTGTTTGCTTTAGCAGGCTGTGGTATGATCGTGTGTGTTTTAGGAGGCTGTGGTATGATCGTGTGTGTTTTAGGAGGCTGTGGTATGATCGTGTGTGTTTTAGGAGGCCGTGGTATGATCGTGTGTGTTTTAGGAGGCCGTGGTATGATCGTGTGTGTTTTAGGAGGCTGTGGTATGATCGTGTTTGTTTTAGGAGGCCGTGGTATGATCGCGTTTGTTTTAGCAGGCTGTGGTATGATGGTGTGTGTTTTAGGAGGCCTTGGTATGATCGTGTGTGTTTTAGGAGGCCGTGGTATGATCGTGTTCGTTTTAGGAGGCTGTGGTATGATCTTGTTTGTTTTTGGAGGCCGTGGTATGATCGTGTGTGCTTTAGGAAGCTGTGGTATGATCGTGTGTGTTTTAGGAGGCCGTGGTATGATCGTGTGTGTTTTAGGAGGCTGTGGTATGATCGTGTTTGTTTTATGAGGCTGTGGTATGATCGCGTTTGTTTTAGCAGGCTGTGGTATGATCGTGATTGTTTTAGGAGGCTGTGGCATGATCGTGTTTGTTTTAGGAGGCTGTGGTATGATCGTGTTTGTTTTAGGAGGCTGTGGTATGATCGTGTTTGTTTTTGGAGGCCGTGGTATGATCGTGTGTGCTTTAGGACGCTGTGGTATGATCGTGTGTGTTTTAGGAGGCCGTGGTAGTGGTATGATCGTGATTGTTTTAGGAGGCCGTGGTATGATCGTGTGTGTTTGAGGGGGCTGTGGTATGATCGTGTTTGTATCCTGATGATAACGAGGAATTGATGCCGACTTTATAGTGCTACCTCACGAAAGTACACTTTCGGAGAACCCCATCAGGTCACATTATATTGTCAACGGGCGAACCAGTCGTCCCAATACCAATATGCTGAGCGTTTATCAGGAGTACGAACTAACATTTGTATAGACTCTGGTTTGCCTCAGCCATGGGGATAGAGCCCAAAAGCCTTCCTCATAGGGACAAACACTCCATTAAGGACCAGGGGACAGTATCCAAACCTTCCTAACAGGGACAAAAACTCAATTAAAGACCAGGGGACAGAACCCAAAGCCTTCCTCAAAGTGGCGAACGTTCAACTAAAGGCCAGGGGACAGAGCCCAAAAACCTTCCTCACAGGGGCGAACGGTCAAATAAAGACCAGGGGACAGAACCCAAACCTTCCTCACAGGGACAAAAACCCAACTGAAGGCCAGGGGACAGAACCAAAACCTTCCTCACAGGGACAAAAGCTCAATTAAAGGCCAGGGGACAGAGCCCAAAGCCTTCCTCACAGGGACAAAAACTCAATTAAAGGCCAGGGGACAGAACCAAAACCTTCCCGACAGGGACAAAAACCCAATTAAAGGCCAGAGGACAGAACCAAAACCTTCGTCACAGGGACAGAAGCTCAATTAAAGGCCAGGGGACAGAGCCCAAAGCCTTCCTCACAGGGACAAAAACTCAATTAAAGGCCAGGGGACAGAACCAAAACCTTCCCGACAGGATTAAAAACCCAATTAAAGCCCAGGGGACAGAGCCCAAAGCCTTCCTCACATTGGCGAACGCTTAACGAAAGGTCAATGGACAGAGAACAAAGACTTCCTAATAGAGACAAAAACTCAACTAAAGACCAGGGGACAGAATCCAAACCTTCCTCACAGGGACAAACACTCAACTAAAGAATACGGGACAGAACCCAAACCTTCCTCACAGGGACTCACACTGAATTAAAGGCCAGTGGACAGAACCCAAACCTTCCTCACAGGACACACACTCAATTAAAGGCCAGGGGACAGAGCTTAAAACCTTCCTCACAGTGGCTAAAAGAGTAAAATAACCAATTTATTCCGTATCATTAAAATGTAAATTAACAAATGACATGCATGAACGAGTAGTGTAAAAGTTCCTTTTTAATAAGCCAATAATCTTTCTATCATATAGTATTGATGGAATTCATGATCCTTTCACAACGTGCAGCGCGCCAACGGACCATGGCGATCTATTTAGGTACAACTTGCGAATTACTGGCGTCACGTGATATTAATATGTTTAGCCCAAACTATCGCTGTACGTATCTTGGTCAGGAAAAAGCGGAAAATATAAACATGGCAGAAATGATATAAGAATCGTTCAAGTTTAAAAAAAAATGTATCACAAACGTTATGAAAGGAAAGGAATGGCGTTTGCTGGGTGTTAAAATATGTCGCGCACTTCTAGGTGCCGCGGTGGCCGAGTGGTTAAAGTGTCCCGACACTTTATCACTAGCCTTCCACCTCTAGCTTGCGAGTTCGAAATCCACGTGGGGCAGTTGCCAGGTACTGACTGTAGGCCGGTGGTTTTTCTCCGGGTACTCCGGCTTTCCTCCACCTCCAAAACCTGGCACGTCCTTAAATGACCCTGGCTGTTAATAGGACGTTAAATAAAATAAACCAAACCAAACTTAATTAGTTCAAACGTCCCAGAACACCTAGAGGAAATACACAGTGCTCATTACAAACGTCCCTGGCGATGTTCTAGTTCAGTCCACGTACTAATTTACATTTCTATAGCGATGTTTTATTAATGTGTAATGTGTTTGGGATATAAAAATCCCAGAGCGTCTTAACATTGTTTCTCTGTTATGGAGTTTGATTAATTAATTATACACCAGGTATATATCAGAGAATGGCCATTGTTCCCTGATGGGTGATATTCTTGCTGTGGCGACCGTTGGTTCAATATAGTTTCAAAGGTTTCCAATATTGAAAAACTGGCAATGTCAGATCTGTTTCTAAATATAGCCAATAAGACGTACAATCTAGGCCAATTATATCACGTGACATAAATAGTCCCGAACTTTACCGTGAATATATTTCTCAAAGTACTTTAGTGCTCATTGTACCCTTTGGCAGTACGAAAACGAAAAGACCGTTCGATTCGGCCTCTGGCACTAAGAAAACCGGAGGATCGGCCCAATCGACCTCTGGCTCTCTGGGAACAAGTACAATCAGCCTAATCGATCTTCTGCGATGCTGAAAACTAGAACATCGGTCTAATCGACCACTATCATTCTTTAAATCGGAAGATCGGTACCATCGACCCCTCTGGCATTCTGCAAACCAAAAAAATCGTCCTTATCGATCCTCTGCCACGCTTGAAACATGAAGATTGGCCCAGTCGACCTCTGCCACTCTGAAAACGGGAAGATCGTTCCAATCTCGCACTTAGAGAACCAGATGATCATCCCAATTAGTCTCTGGCTCTCTAGAAACAAACAGATTCTGCTATTCGATCCTTTAACACTCTGGAAACCAGTCGTCGGTCCAATCGACCACTGTGGTATTCTCGAAACCAGAAAATAAGCCTAATCGATCCCATGCCATGCTGAGAACCAGAAGATTGACCCAGTCGACCTCTGTCAATCAGGAAATCGCAAGATCAGCCCAATCGACCCTCTGCCATTCTGAAAACCAGATGAACAGCCCAATCGAACTCTGGCACTTTTGAAACAAGAGGATCACACCAGTCGACCTCTGGCACTCTGGAAAGCAGAAGACCGGTCCAATCGACACTTGGTACTCTGAAAACCAGAGACCAATAGACCTCAGGTACACTGGAAACCACAATATCGTCCCAATCGACCCTCTGGCACTTTGAATCAAGAGGATAACCAAAGTCTATCTTTACCACTCTCGAAACCAGAAGCTTAGCCCACCTAATCGATCTGTGGCAGGACACCAGAGGATCGACACACTCGGTCGATCTTTGACACACTGAACACCAGAGGATAGACACACTCCATTGATCTCTGACACACCGGACACCAGAGGATCGACACACTCGGTCGATCTCTGACACACTGAACACCAGAGGATCGACACACTCGGTCGATCTCTGACACACTGAACACCAGAGGATCGACACACTCGATTGATCTCTGATACACTAGACACTAGAGGATCGACACACTCCATTGATCTCTGACAAACTGGACACCAGAGGATCGACACACTCGATTGATCTCTGACACACTGGACACCAGAGGATCGACCCCTTCAGTCGATCTCTGACACACTGGACAGCAGCGAATCGACACACTCCATTGATCTCTGACACACTGGACACCAGAGGATCGACACACTCCATTGATATCTGACACACTGGACACCAGAGGATCGACACACTCGACTGATCTCTGACACACTGGACACCAGAGGATCGACACACTCGATTGATCTCTGACACACTGGACACCAGAGGATCGACACACTCGATCGATCTCTGACACACTGGACACCAGAGGATCGACACACTCGATTGATCTCTGACACACTGGACACCAGAGGATCGACACACTCGATTGATCTCTGACACACTGGACACCAGAGGATCGACACACTCGATTGATCTCTGACACACTGGACACCAGAGGATCGACACACTCCATGATCTCTGACACACTGGACACCAGAGGATCGACACACTCCATTGATCTCTGACACACTGGACACCAGAGGATCGACACACTCCATTGATCTCTGACACACTGGACACCAGAGGATCGACACACTCCATTGATCTCTGACACACTGGACACCAGAGGATCGACACACTCGATTGATCTCTGACACACTGGACACCAGAGGATCGACACACTCCATTGATCTCTGACACACTGGACACCAGAGGATCGACACACTCCGATTGATCTCTGACACACTGGACACCAGAGGATCGACACACTCCATTGATCTCTGACACACTGGACACCAGAGGATCGACACACTCCATTGATCTCTGACACACTGGACACCAGAGGATCGACACACTCCATGCATCTCTGACACACTGGACACCAGAGGATCGACACACTCGATTGATCTCTGACACACTGAACACCAGAGGATCGACACACTCGATTGATCTCTGACACACTGGACACCAGAGGATCGACACACTCGATTGATCTCTGACACACTGGACACCAGAGGATCGACACACTCGACTGATCTCTGACACACTGGACACCAGAGGATCGACACACTCGACTGATCTCTGACACACTGGACACCAGAGGATCGACACACTCCATTGATCTCTGACACACTGGACACCAGAGGATCGACACACTCCATTGATCTCTGACACACTGGACACCAGAGGATCGACACACTCGATTGATCTCTGACACACTGGACACCAGAGGATCGACACACTCCATTGATCTCTGACACACTGGACACCAGAGGATCGACACACTCCATTGATCTCTGACACACTGGACACCAGAGGATCGACACACTCGACTGATCTCTGACACACTGGACACCAGAGGATCGACACACTCGATTGATCTCTGACACACTGGACACCAGAGGATCGACACACTCCATGATCTCTGACACACTGGACACCAGAGGATCGACACACTCGACTGATATCTGACACACTGGACACCAGAGGATCGACACACTCGATTGATCTCTGACACACTGGACACCAGAGGATCGACACACTCGGTCGATCTCTGACACACTGGACACCAGAGGATCGACACACTCGACTGATATCTGACACACTGGACACCAGAGGATCGACCCACTCCATTAATCTCTGACACACTGGACACCAGAGGATCGACACACTCCATTGATCTCTGACACACTAGACACCAGAGGATCGACACACTCGATTGATCTCTGACACACTGGACACCAGAGGATCGACACACTCCATTGATCTCTGACATACTAGACACCAGAGGATTGACCCACTCCATTGATATCTGACACACTGGACACCAGAGGATCGACACACTCGACTGATCTCTGACAAACTGGACACCAGAGGATCGACACACTCGATTGATCTCTGACACACTGGACACCAGAGGATCGACACACTCGGTCGATCTCTGACACACTGGACACCAGAGGATCGACACACTCGGTCGATCTCTGACACACTGAACACCAGAGGATCGACACACTCCATTGACATATGACACACTGAACACCAGAGGATCGACACACTCCATTGATCTCTGACACACTGGACACCAGAGGATCGACACACTCCATTGATATCTGACACACTGGACACCAGAGGATCGACACACTCCATTGATCTCTGACACACTGGACACCAGAGGTTCGACACACTCGACTGATCTCTGACATACTGGACACCAGAGGATCGACACACTCGATTGATCTCTGACACACTGGACACCAGAGGATCGACACACTCGGTCGATCTCTGACACACTGGACACCAGAGGATCGACACACTCGGTCGATCTCTGACACACTGAACACCAGAGGATCGACCCACTCCATTGATCTATGACACACTAGACACCAGAGGATCGACACACTCCATTGATCTCTGACACACTGGACACCAGAGGATCGACACACTCCATTGATCTCTGACACACTGGACACCAGAGGATCGACACACTCCATTGATCTCTGACACACCTGGACACCAGAGGATCGACACACTCCATTGATCTCTGACACACTGGACACCAGAGGATCGACACACTCCATTGATCTCTGACACACTGGACACCAGAGGATCGACACACTCGATTGATCTCTGACACACTAGACACCAGAGGATCGACACACTCCATTGATCTCTGACACACTGGACACCAGAGGATCGACACACTCCATTGATCTCTGACACACTGGACACCAGAGGATCGACACACTCCATTGATCTCTGACACACTGGACACCAGAGGATCGACACACTCCATTGATCTCTGACACACCGGACACCAGAGGATCGACACACTCGATTGATCTCTGACACACTGGACACCAGAGGATCGACACACTCGACTGATCTCTGACACACTGGACACCAGAGGATCGACACACTCGACTGATCTCTGACACACTGGACACCAGAGGATCGACACACTCCGACTGATCTCTGACACACTGGACACCAGAGGATCGACACACTCCATTGATCTCTGATACACTGGAGACCAGACCATCGACCCCTTCAGTGGATCTCTTGCACACTAGACACCAGAGAATCGACACACTCCATTGATCTCTGACACACCGGACACCAGAGGATCGACACACTCCATTGATCTCTGACACACTGGACACCAGAGGATCGACACACTCGACTGATCTCTGACACACTGGACACCAGAGGATCGACACACTCGACTGATATCCGACACACTGGACACCAGAGGATCGACATACTCGACTGATCTCTGACACACTGGACATCAGAGGATCGACACACTCGACTGATCTCTGACATACTGGACACCATCGAATCGACACACTCCATTTATATCTGACACACTGGACATCAGAGGATCGACACACTCGACTGATCTCTGACACACTGGACACCAGAGGATCGACACACTCCATTGATATCTGACACACTGGACACCAGAGGATCGACACACTCCACTGATCTCTGACACACTGGACACCAGAGGATCGACACACTCCATTGATCTCTGACACACTGGACACCAGAGGATCGACACACTCCATTGATCTCTGACACACTGACACCAGAGGATCGACACACTCCATTGATCTCTGACACACTGGACACCAGAGGATCGACACACTCGATTGATCTCTGACACACTGGACACCAGAGGATCGACACACTCGACTGATCTCTGACACACTGGACACCAGAGGATCGACACACTCGACTGATCTCTGACACACTGGACACCAGAGGATCGACACACTCGATTGATCTCTGACACACTGGACACCAGAGGATCGACACACTCCATTGATCTCTGACACACTGGACACCAGAGGATCGACACACTCCATTGATCTCTGACACACTGGACACCAGAGGATCGACACACTCGAATTGATCTCTGACACACTGGACACCAGAGGATCGACACACTCGACTGATCTCTGACACACTGGACACCAGAGGATCGACACACTCGACTGATCTCTGACACACTGGACACCAGAGGATCGACACACTCGACTGATCTCCGACACACTGGACACCAGAGGATCGACACACTCCATTGATCTCTGACACACTGGAGACCAGAGGATCGACACACTCGACTGATCTCTGACACACTGGACACCAGAGGATCGACACACTCCATTGATCTCTGACACACTGGAGACCAGAGGATCGACACACTCGACTGATCTCTGACACATTGGACACCAGAGGATCGACACACTCGACTGATCTCTGACACACTGGGACACCAGAGGATCGACACACTCGGTCGATCTCTGACACACTAGACACCAGAGGATTGACACACTCGATTGATCTCTGACACACTGAACACCAGAGGATCGACACACTCCATTGATATCTGACACACTGGACACCAGAGGATCGACACACTCGACTGATCTCTGACATACTAGACACCAGAGGATTGACACACTCGATTGATCTCCGACACACTGGACACCAGAGGATCGACACACTCGGTCGATCTCTGAAACACTAGACACCAGAGGATCGACACACTCCATTGATCTCTGACACACTAGACACCAGAGAATCGACACACTCCATTGATATCTGACACACTAGACACCAGAGGATCGACACACTCGATTGATCTCTGACACACTAGACACCAGAGGATTGACACACTCGATTGATCTCTGACACACTAGACACCAGAGAATCGACACACTCCATTGATCTCTGACACAGTGGACATCAGAGGATCGACACACCCGACTGATCTCTGACACACTGGACACCAGAGGATCGACACACTCCATTGATCTCTGATACACTGGAGACCAGACCATCGACCCCTTAAGTCGATCTCTGTCTCTCTGGAAACCACAAGAATTGACCGATTGGGCCTATGGCACTCTTGACACCAGGAGGTCGCTATAATCGAACCTGCGTTACTGTTAGTGTTACGAGTTTTAATAAAAGCTATTGCTTCGTAACAAGCGGTACAAACGTATCTGTCAAAGGCTCAACTGAATGACAGAACGCTTGTTAAATGGATCATTTTTTGTACATTTAAAAATTCATATAAGTTGTCTTTGTTCTTTTTCTATGTCTGCGGGTTTTATGATAAAATCAGACTGCTCTCATGAATAAATTAAGGTCGATACACAAAGGCTTCGGCTGGTTTACCATGACAAAAACAACGCCATCTGATGACAATATCTTTACATCTGTTTAATAGTGTGTAATGGAATAATATTCGTTCTTTTACTATACAATTTTCCTCATATTTAATATATGATATCATACCACATGAACCTGTATGCCCATATCTGTATGAGTTGTGTTACTATAGGAAAAGGTGTTTTTATAAGTTTTGTAAGCTTGTGTTCAGTCCCATCGCCATTGATGGTAGTACCATATATTTTAACGAAATTAAATAAAAAACTATAAAAGTATACATTTGAATCCTAATAGGAATTGAATTGCCTTTTTATTAAACTAAGCATATTGCACGCTGTTTACATGTATGTAGAATGAAACTAAGATGGTAACATCTCCATAGTGACTGTAAAATTGGAAAATGAAAAAAAAAAGGAAAGTTTAATTAGATACATAAATAATTATTATAATATTTTCCATAAACCAATATATATTTAGCTATCGTTTAGAACTAAAGTGGCGTTGAGCACAGGGACCTAAGAATTTGTTATGGTCTATGTGTAATTGGACCTTCCCTAGTGTGTATCACAGGGATCTGAGAATTTGATACAGTCTGTGTGTAATTAGAACTTTTCAAGTGTGTATCACATGGACCTGAGAATTCGTTTCAGTCTGTGTGTAATTAAACCTCCCCTAGTGTATGACACAGGGATCTGAGAATTTGATACAGTCTGTGTGTAATTAAACCTCCCCTAGTGTATGACACAGGGACATGAGAATTCGTTACAGTCTGTGTGTAATTGGACCTCCCGTAGTGTATGACACAGGGATCTGAGAATTTGATACAGTCTGTGTGTAATTGAACCTCCCCTAGTGTATGACACAGGGACATGAGAATTCGTTACAGTCTGTGTGTAATTGGACCTCCCGTTGTGTATGACACAGGGATCTGAGAATTTGATACAGTCTGTGTGTAATTAAACCTCCCCTAGTGTATGACACAGGGACATGAGAATTCGTTACAGTCTGTGTGTAATTGGACCTCCCCTAGTGTATGACACAGGGATCTGAGAATTTGATACAGTCTGTGTGTAATTGAACCTCCCCTAGTTTATGACACAGGGACATGAGAATTCGTTAGTCTGTGTGTAATTGGACCTTACCTAGTGTATAACACATGGATCTGGGAATTCGTTACAGTCTGTCTGAATATAATCATTAGTGACAAAGGCTAGGCTGATGATGACTGTTAGAGATTCCAACGATAAGATCTGGAATGCTTGAACAGGACGGAACCGGTCAGCAAACAGCGCGGTCTAGGAAGCAGAAAGTAGATTGAGGCACGGTGACATTAATGGGACTACCTGTATTGGAAGATAAGGGCTTGGAACAACAAAAGTACAAACGCGGGAACAGCGGACACAGTAAGTAGGAGGACGATAGTCCAACACAACATCAGGAAGATGGAAGAAGAGATCTGGAAGACAACGGTGGTGGAAATGCATGGGAGCACAGGGTACATGGACCAGATGGGAGACAACTGAAAGGCGTCTTACATGGTCAGACATCTGGAAGTTGGAACCGTGTAGAATCCAGTTCCTCCTGCGTGTACGACGTTCTACCAACACCTACCAACTTGCATCGATGGGGAATGATACGTTGGAGAAAGAAAGGCAGAAAAAGAGGAGATGTAAAAAAAAACAACAACAAAAACCAAGAAAAGATAGAAGTACGCCAACCTTGCTGATGACGTGAGAGCGAAAGGATGGTGTGTGTGGGTCATGCCAGTAGAAATGGGGTGCAGAGGATTCCCTGCAAAGTCCATGTCGAGGATGTTTGCTGCTTTAGGCATCCGGGGAAAAGACCGAAGGGTAGCTGCACAACGACCTGCAGAGAAGTCATCCAGCTGGCTTTGGTGGAGGAGAGAGTACAAGAGCTGAAAGCCATCCATGGACGGGCAGTGATTTGGCCAATCACTGTCGACTCGCCACCTTTAGGGCGTTCCAGGATAGGAGTCGAAACGCCCAGTGAGAGGTGGTCCTGGCTGATGACGTCGATGAATTTTGCAGTCACATGACTATATGAATGTACTATTATCACTTTTATGATATAGCTCTTTTTTGACCAATCAGAATTCACCGCACTGAAATCCGCCGATTTTTTTTGTTCAAATGCAAATAAAGCGAATGTAAAATACGTTATTTTGCCGCACTATCGTAATATACGTTGCAGCTTTTGAAAAATAGTCGATTGGGACAAAATATCGATATTTTTCACGAGTGTGATAGACTATCGATTTTTATCACTAGTGTGAACGAATATAAATGTTTTGTCTTACTCGTGAAATGAAATGTGTTATATTCAACAGGAAAACTATCCAATATCTTCTATTTAGCAGCAATGGAGAACAAGAGAGTGATCAGTACATTAAATTGAATCTGACGAATCTCTTGCTGTTGTTTCTTTCGTGGAGTTTTACCAGACACTGTTGTCGTTGAACAGACCAGTAGCAAACACACATTCCACGTACAAATAACCTGGTTTTTATCAGTTCTTAAACATTGGGAGCGGTACAAGTTTTCATTAAATGTGATTATCCATGTGTTCCTTGTTTATAGATCTACTGAGGAGTTAATATGTCAAATATTGATAGAGATATCCACGTGGGAGAGTTATATAATGATTATTAAACATTTCCTCTTGTTAATTAACAGGTTAATTTTGATTTGATCTTTACGACTTCATAGCAGCTGAAGTCATAATAGTGGATTTCCCACTGGGGATGTTGTCTTTCTATAAACCGTGCACATTTTAAAATGCTCTCTCACATTATGGTGTATTTATTGCACAAAGGCGATTTTACATTGAGGGTCATATTACATGGAATTAGTTAAACAAATCTAACTTTCAAGACTTAGATCGATAAATCACTTCCGTTTGACATGAAAATAAGACCATATTGATTGCGTAGTTAATGCTCAACAGAATATGAGATAACTTTTTCATATACATGTTCCAATGAGACCGGCGAATTTCGACTCCAATGGTACGATATTTGAGACGATGGTGTGACATCTCACATATATATATGTAATCGATCGATGTACATTTTTTTCATTGAAATGAAATTCTTGGAACAATAATGCAATGGTATCTAATTTGACGCACTCACATTTTGGCAAAAATCAAATTTTAACTGATTATCTGAATGATGACTTAGTGCACCAACAATGATGACTTGTGCACCAACAATGATGACTTGTGCACTGATGACTTAGTGCACCAACAATGATGACTTGTGCACTGATGACTTAGTGCACCAACAATGATGACTTAGTGCACCAACAATGATGACTTGTGCACCAACAATGATGACTTGTGCACCAACAATAATGACTTGTGCACCAACAATGATGACTTGTGCACCAACAATGATGACTTAGTGCACCAACAATGATGACTTGTGCACCAACAATGATGACTTGTGCACCAACAATGATGACTTGTGCACCAACAATGATGACTAAGTGCACCAACAATGATGACTTAGTGCACCAACAATGATGACTTAGTGCACCAACAATGATGACTTAGTGCACCAACAATGATGACTTAGTGCACCAACAATGATGACTTGTGCACCAACAATGATGACTTAGTGCACCAACAATGATGACTTAGTGCACCAACAATGATGACTTAGTGCACCAACAATGATGACTTAGTGCACCAACAATGATGACTTGTGCACCAACAATGATGACTTAGTGCACCAACAATGATGACTTGTGCACCAACAATGATGACTTAGTGCACCAACAAAGATGACGTGTGCACCAACAATGATGACTTAGTGCACCAACAATGATGACTTAGTGCACCAACAATGATGACTTAGTGCACCAACAATGATGACTTAGTGCACCAACAATGATGACGTGTGCACCAACAATGATGACTTAATGCACCAACAATGACTTAGAAATAAATGCACTACAATTAACGCAATGCTTCTAACGCGAAAAACGCTCTAATAAGATTATCACTAAATCATTTATGTTTATAGTATATCAGATTTCTGTAATTGAGTGCACTGATTACATATAATATAGGATATCATGTACCATAGTTGTATGTAATTTTTTTTTTTTTTTTTTTTTTTATAATGTGGTCTCTACCTACGTTAACCTGACAGGAATATATTGTGATTGGAGTTTTATTATCACAAGTTCTCCCCCTAGAACAACTTGGTATCACCTAGTACTCACAATCTATTATTGATCATTTATATAAAATCCACTTTCTGGCAATTTCATTATCGTTTTCTTTTTTTATAATATGACTTCTATGTATCCGGAAGCTTTCAAACTGTCGGTACAGCACCCTCATCATGTCAGCCCTACGGGAAATAAAAGTTAATGTGTCAGTCTGTCAATAAAACTTACTAGAAAGTGAAAGTGCTTCCCAATCCCCTGGCACCACCGACCAGCCCTGAAAGGCAGAGACTGCTGTATGATTCAGTAATAAAGTTTGGAGATCTTTTGTGCCTTTTGTACAAACCTTTGAAATTGCAGTTGGTAGACACGCTGGTGGACTTTGTCCTAAAGTTTGTTGTAACCTGTACGCCAGATTTTAATGTATGGCACAGTTAATAATACATACATGTATACCTACTTGACGGTGTTGTGTTATCTAATATTGAAAATAATGAAATTTATTGAATAATGGAGCTCTTGACCTCCGCATCCAGACTTTGACATCTCTTTCTACTTATTTTGAGTTTAATCTGTCGCTCTCTAGGTAGTAACACTTCAGGTTCTTACAATCCCTGACCACCAGTCAACATATGTATGATATCTCTAACATCACTGACGAGTCAGCAGCTGCATGATTTCATTAGCATCACTAACGAGTCCTAGAAGGACGAAACAGCTGTATGATGTCCCTAGCATCACTGACGAGTCCTAGAAGAATGAAACAATTACATGATGTCCCAAACATCACTGACGAGTCCTAGAAGGACGAAACAATTACATGATGTCGCTAACATCACTGACGAGTCCTAGAAGGACGAAACAATTACATAATGTCCCTAACATCACTGACGAGTCCTAGAAGGATGAAACAGCTGTATGATGTCCCTAACATCACTGACGAGTCCTAGAAGGACAAACAGCTGTATAATGTCATTAGAATTACTGACGAGTCAACAGCTGATGCTGTCCCTATCACTGACAAGTCCAAGAAGGACGAAACAGCTGTATGATGCCTCTAACATCACTGACGAGTCCAAGAAGTACAAAACAGCTGTATGATGTCTCTAACATCACTGACAAGTCCAAGAAGGACGAAACAGCTGTATGATGCCTCTAACATTACTGATGAGTCCTAGAAGGACGAAACAGCTGTATGATGCCCCTATCACTAACGAATCCTAGAAGGACGAAACAGCTACAGCTATGTGATGTCCCTAACATCACTAACGAGTCCTAAAAGGACAAAACAGCTGTATGATGGCCATAACATCACTAATGAGACCTAGGAAACAACACAGATGTTAATGTAGATTAATTCATTACATGTAAGGCTTTACTGTATTTTACCTTCTTATATGTTGTGTGTCTTTTATACAATCTTTTAATCTTTCAGTAACAGTTTCATCATCATTTTGTATCTAAAAATAGAGTTCTTGTTATAACAAACAAGAGATCTATGGGCCTTAACAGTCATTTGACTCTGAAGACCTTTCCACTATTGTAGTATACATCCTCATTAGCAAATGTAGTGGTACCTTTGGCCATGGCGACCATCTTGGATTTCTGATCAACAGGTAAGCTAAAATAAACTAGGCTGCCCAGGTAAGCTAAAATAAACTGTAGGCTGCCCAGGCCAGGTGAGCTAAGATAAACTGTATCTTAAAAATGGCTGAAACAGTTGATAGAGTATATAAGAACAAAACACAATATTTTTTTTACATCAGAAATATTGTCATTTTTACTCTAGTGGTATTCATACATCCATGAATTACAAACACCTTTTAGATTGACAAAACATCCATTACCATGGAAGATGTCATACTAAGTATAAAATGAAGCACTTTTCTGAAGAAAATTCAGGACTGAAGATGTTCAAATTGGTCCTTTCATCAATATTAGGTTTGGTTTGTCCAAGAACATGTACATAATTTATCTCCCTTTGTCAGTATTTACAAATATTGTTCTTATTAGACTCGGAACCGGTATCTTCTTTCCTTGATTTTTCCATCTGGAGATCAAGAGAAACAACTCCCCTCCACATCAACAGGTCAATAACTGTCATTTATATTTAAGTGTTATATGTTATGTATGTTGATGGCATGAATGTGAGAAGTTTGTTGTTTTCCCTCAACTTCCAGATTAACTCAATTACATTGTTCTGCTTCACCACACTTCGGTATTAGACAACAGTCAAGTGTCAAAACTGTAATTGTATCACAATCCAGCCTCATCGAAATCCATACTGACATTACACAAGTTTTGATGCAATGCACCGTTTGTACAGTACGAGATGTTTACAGATCCTGTCTGCCTCTGTTCATACATAGCTGTGATCAACAGGTCCCTTCAGGTAACTAGTTCAGATTTCAATAACTGCAAAAGGTAGCTGCCAACATCTTCATCCTGAACAACAAATACAATAATATCAAACCTATCATTGTCACAGCTTGCTTGCAACATCTTCATATATTTTCAATGAAACTAATAAAATCTGATCACTTCATTTCCTAGAAATAAAGACACCAGAATTACCTCGTAATAAAGACACCAGAATTACCTTGTAATAAAGACACCAGAATTACCTCGTAATAAAGACATCAGAATTACCTCGTAATAAAGACACCAGAATTACCTTGTAATAAAGACACCAGAATTACCTCGTAATAAAGACAACAGAATTATCTTGTAATAAAGACATCAGAATTACCTTGTAATAAAGACACCAAAATTACCTCGTAATAAAGACACCAGAATTACCTTGTAATACAGACATCAGAATTACCTCGTAATAAAGACACCAGAATTACCTCGTAATAAAGACACCAGAATTACCTTGTAATATAGACATCAGAATTATCTTGTAATAAAGGCACCAGAATTACCTCGTAATAAAGACACCAGAATTACCTTGTAATAAAGACACCAGAATTACCTCGTAATAAAGACACCACAATTACCTCGTAATAAAGACATCAGAATTACCTCGTAATAAAGGCACCAGAATTACCTCGTAATAAAGACACCAGAATTACCTTGTAATAAAGACACCAGAATTACCTTGTAATAAAGACACCACAATTACCTCGTAATAAAGACATCAGAATTACCTCGTAATAAAGGCACCAGAATTACCTCTAATAAAGACACCAGAATTACCTTGTAATAAAGACACCGGAATTACCTCGTAATAAAGACACCAGAATTACCTCGTAATAAAGACACCAGAATTACCTTGTAATAAAGACACCAAAATTACCTTGTAATAAAGACACCAGAATTACCTCGTAATAAAGACACCAGAATTACCTTGTAATAAAGACACCAGAATTACCTTGTAGTAAAGACACCAGAATTACCTCGTAATAAAGACACCAGAATTACCTTGTAATAAAGACACCAGAATTACCTCGTAATAAAGGCACCAGAATTACCTTGTAATAAAGACACCAAAATTACCTTGTAATAAAGGCACCAGAATTACCTTGTAATAAAGGCACCAGAATTACCTTGTAATAAAGGCACCAGAATTACCTTGTAATAAAGGCACCAGAATTACCTTGTAATAAAGACACCAGAATTACCTTGTAATACAGACACCAGAATTATCTTGTAATATAGACATCAGAATTACCTTGTAATAAAGACACCAGAATTACCTTGTAATAAAGACACCAGAATTACCTTGTAATAAAGACACCAGAATTACCTTGTAATAAAGACACCAGAATTACCTTGTAATACAGACACCAGAATTATCTTGTAATATAGACATCAGAATTACCTTGTAATAAAGACACCAGAATTACCTTGTAATAAAGACACCAGAATTACCTTGTAATAAAGACATCAGAATTACCTTGTAATATAGACATCAGAATTACCTCGTAATAAAGGCACCAGAATTACCTCGTAATAAAGACACCAGAATTACCTTGTAATAAAGACACCAGAATTACTTTGTAATAAAGGCACCAGAATTACCTCGTAATAAAGACACCAGAATTACCTCGTAATAAAGACACCAGAATTACCTCGTAATACAGACACCAGAATTACCTTGTAATAAAGACACCAGAATTACCTTGTAATATAGACATCAGAATTACCTCGTAATAAAGGCACCAGAATTACCTCGTAATAAAGACACCAGAATTACCTTGTAATAAAGACACCAGAATTACCTTGTAATAAAGGCACCAGAATTACCTCGTAATAAAGACACCAGAATTACCTTGTAATAAAGACACCAGAATTACCTCGTAATAAAGACACCAGAATTACCTCGTAATAAAGACACCAGAATTACCTCGTAATAAAGACACCAGAATTACCTCGTAATATAGACATCAGAATTACCTCGTAATAAAGACACCAGAATTACCTTGTAATATAGACATCAGAATTACCTCGTAATAAAGGCACCAGAATTACCTCGTAATAAAGACACCAGAATTACCTTGTAATAAAGACACCAGAATTACCTTGTAATAAAGGCACCAGAATTACCTCGTAATAAAGACACCAGAATTACCTTGTAATAAAGACACCAGAATTACCTTGTAATAAAGACACCAGAATTACCTCGTAATAAAGACACCACAATTACCTTGTAATAAAGGCACCAGAATTACCTCGTAATAAAGACACCACAATTACCTCGTAATAAAGACACCACAATTACCTTGTAATAAAGACACCAGAATTACCTCGTAATAAAGACACCACAATTACCTCGTAATAAAGACACCACAATTACCTCGTAATAAAGACACCACAATTACCTCGTAATAAAGACACCATAATTACCTCGTAATAAAGACACCACAATTACCTCGTAATAAAGACACCAGAATTACCTCGTAATAAAGACACCAAAATTACCTCGTAATAAAGACACCAAAATTACCTCGTAATAAAGACACCAGAATTACCTCGTAGTAAAGACACCAAAATTACCTCGTAATTAAGACACCAGAATTACCTTGTAATACAGACACCAGAATTACCTTGTAATAAAGACACCACAATTACCTCGTAATAAAGACACCACAATTACCTCGTAATAAAGACACCACAATTACCTCGTAATAAAGACACCACAATTACCTCGTAATAAAGACACCACAATTACCTTGTAATATAGACATCAGAGAAAGCATAAGAAATAAAATATTACCTCATAAGACCAAGACACCAGTACGGACTTGGACTCTTCATCTCCGGATACCTGGACTAGGACGGAATCGGAAATAGTGATACTCCCGTCCGATGAGTAGTGTGTGGGGAAGTCCTTCAGCTGGCTGTAAGGGGGACAAAAGGCAAGTTTGAAGATTTGACAGATATTGTTTGTTTGGAAACTAACAGGTTACTTATTTAATTCAAAACTTGAGGTTTTGTCTGCATTTGTCATAGGGAAATGTAATACAACTACATACTACATGTAACTGTCACAGTATCAATATTCTACTATGAAAATTCTGGGTTTTTTTACATATCATTTTATACTTTTTAAATTCTTTGTATTACGCTGCAAAGATATGTAACTATTTAAGAAATGAAATATTTTAGGATCATCACCTTTTTACAAGCTGGTAAATTTTATCGGCCGTTACTGTTGTAGGACCTTCTTCATCAAACGATAGAGTGGAAGTAAACCGGAGCTGGTGTTCTGCTAGGCCGAAATCCTGGAGGGCATCGGCCGGATCTATCAACTGTAACTTCTGTTTCCCAAACACAACAGAATGAAATGATTAATCTCGCTGTTTCCTGCCTTCTTAAGAACTGACTGATCTCAGATAATGTTTTTCTCAATTAAATTAAATAGAACAATATTACAAATACAACCAGTAAGATACTGGCCAAATATCATGACATGGGCCACTTGGTTATCGAGAAAACTTGTTTAATACAAGGGAAACATTTTGCCACAGGCAGAGATGTTCAAAAGGTGATTAACTTAATCACTTGACTAGTGAAAAATTCATTTTCCTTTACTTGAAAACCTGCGTATGCGTGTTCCTTAAACAGACAGGCAGGAAGAGACTAAAGAATGATATAGAGGTTCAGAAAATTTTGTCAAGCTTATATTACCAAAAACTATTTTAACATGACTTTAAAATCGATGTTAAACTGTGCTGGAATAGATGATGGACAAAAGATGCTGCATCACCATATAAGGTAATTTAGTTTTCGTGATGTTAAACTATCTATTGTACGTCTCCAGATTTATGACATATACTGTATACTTACACTGCCCTTCATCACCAAAGCTCCGTGTAAAACTCTCGGTCTCTTGGCATCAGGAGGCAATAATCCTATTAAGAGAAACACAAGGACTATATTTTATCTGTCATTAAAGTTTCCAACTAGGATATATCTAAGATATCAAATTAAGGAATTTATCTCCCTGTTGTGATGTTATTGTATTTGTTGAAACAGCCAACAGTGCCCAGCAGGATATGCAAAAAAAAAATTTCATCTTTTTAATTCATATCTTGAAAGATCAATCAACAAGAGATCACAGCTGATGTTGGTGTCCACCAATGAATAACTTTATTGTGTCTATGTCAGTCTGATCTTTTCCTCTCCTCTCCTCCTATTAAATCATTTGAAAACAAGGGGAACCTATATATGAAATATGCAAATTATGCATGAGGAACTTCATCTATCACTTAAAGGAAAATATATGAAAATGGCTACCAGTCAGCCATTTTTTTCTGATCCTTCAAAAAAATTGGACAGAAATAATTAAGGACTAAAATGCAAAAATCAAGTTTCCTAAATATCTTTCCAGTATTTCTCAAGAAATAGCAAATTTAAACTGATGGTGGGCTTAAAGTAAAACTAAAGTGAAAAGCTAGATGTCTGTAATATGGGATGTCATATACTGTAAAAGTGGATATTTTCGCGCGTTGAAATTTTCGCTTAGTCAGCCTCCAAACTGTTCGCGGTGTGGATATTTTCGTGCTGTCAGTCATGATGAAAAGATATTTTTGCGCTGCGATTTCATTAGCCATGTATATAAATAGAGGTTACACAACGAGTGGTTGTTGGATATGGAATTTATTTCACACTCGTAAGTTATTTTTTAAAAGTTACAAAAGACACGAGCTTTTTTGCAACTTTTAAAAAATAACTTACGAGTGTGAAATAAATTCCATATCCAACAATTTCGAGTCGTGTGACCTGTTTCTACCACAATAATATCGGCTTGAATCGAAGGGAAACGTGGCCAAGTATAATTTCGCGTATGCAAATAAAGTGTACCGGTGACGTCCGGGATCCGGTGATGTGACGTCATTAGATTATTGATGACGTCAATAACAATTGCAGCTTGGGTCAAAGTTCACCGTGTTAGCCAATCGAAATGCGTACAGAGTTTATACCACGTGTGGTATAAACAGATTGTTAATCAACAGCTGTAATGATTAACTGATTGTCTGAGAGTTGAATAACACAGGGTATTGTGGTAGAAAGTAAGTTTACTACCAGGACCTTGCGTCTTGGATAATAGTGTATTTAGTTTATTTGGTGGAAATATTCGCGTGCCAATATTTTCACGTGTTATTATATTCCCGTGTGGATATTTTCGCGGATATTTAATGATCGCGAAATAAGTGAAAATTTCCACGCCGCGAACATTTCCACTTTTACAGTACATTGTATAAGTTATAATAGGTTTTTATTGTAAAACTGCAAACTCACTTAGACTGTATCAATTAATACTTACCAACTTTAGAGGATTCCCTCTTTAACAATGACAATGAAATATCTACAGGAATATTATGCTTCGTCTCCATCACGGCTGTCTCTCCGTTGGCCGGCATAAAACAGTCAATACCTTCAAATCAAACACAAAATATATATCAGGTATCTTTATTATCTATCAATATGAACACAAAATGTTGAGAAAGTTGGTTTCGTCTGGAAATTAGACACTTTGGCCAACACAGAATAGCATGAAATGTGAGAGTCCTTGAGACTACAGGGAAAATTGAAATTCCTGAATACTAAGTGGAATTATAGGTAGTTTTTATAACTTTTAGTAAATTTTAAAATGATATTTGTTTAGCTTTTCTATATGTGAAAATAATCAAAAGAAAATGGTATATAGGAGGGATGTGTTTGAGATCTAAGGGGCCAAAGGCATCCTGACGTTAAAAATGGTATATAGGAGGGATGTGTTTGAGATCTAAGGGGCCAAAGGCATCCTGACGTTAAAAATGGTATATAGGAGGGATGTGTTTGAGATCTAAGGGGCCAAAGTACCAATGACCCCTTCCAGGACTTCTCTAGAAGTTACTAGTAGCCTGACTTACTGAATTCTTGTTTGATTTTTGTCTTGAGGAACTCCATCTTGACAGCCTCTCCGTGAACCAGTAGGACGTTACTTGGTTCACACTGACTGATAAGCTGCATGATTCCCTTGGCATCGGCGTGAGCACTAAAGGACATGTACTCAACAGCGAGCTTCACATCCAACTGGAATACAAAGCGGGAAAACAGCATTATTTAACAATTAAGACTCATTATGGACTTAAAATTATAACATTTTCTTTCATTTTGGACATTTTCTTTCTCGGAGGGGTTGGGGGTTGGGAAGGGGGGGGGGGGGGGGTTATATTTATTCAGTAAAGGAGAATTTCTTTTTAACAACAGTGTGTGTGGTTCAATTTCCTGATTGGTCAGGGAAAGGTATGGTGTCACCTGCCTGACCACATGCGTTTATTTCCGTTACTCCAGTTTTCTCTGCCAGTAAGAACCCGTAGGTACTTGCATTGTTGTTATATACAAAATTTTATCTTCTAGCTACTGTTAAATGTGAAAAGGTATGGTGTTACCTGTCTGACCACATGAGTTTATTCCAGATATTCCAGTTTTCTCTGCCAGTAAGAACCTGTAGGTACTTCCATTATTATCACATACAAAATCATATCTTCTAGCTACTGTTGAATGTGAAAAGATATGATGTCGCCTGCCTGACCATTGTGGATTTCCCCAGGTACTCCAGTTTCCTCCTACAGTAACCCCCCCCCCCCCCCCCCCCCTCCTCCATGTACATATGTATACTTCCATGCAGGCCAACAAGTGTAATTAATGTAAGTTGATATAACATGTTTAGAAATGATTGTAAAATAATTAAAGTTTTACTTTAAATGGCTTGTTTGTCTCACCATTTGTTTGTTTTCCATCTCAAGTTTGCGAATACCATTAAGGATTTTATGGCCGACGGTTCCTGCCACACAGTAGCCTGGCATGATCACCTGTAGAGTGAGACAAAAAATAAATACAGAATATATACAAATAAGTAAATAAATATAAAATATATACAAATAAGTAAATAAATCTGTCACATATGATAAGAAATGTTTCAATGTCCCTGCTTGGACTCTCAAATGAATATAAACATACAAAAGTCCAATCGGTCTTAATGGTCACCAATGTTCGGGAAAATTTCAGTCAATTTGACCCTTTTAGGCCCCACCCATTTGCTTCCTGGGGGTCAGTCAACAATAAAATGAACATGTGCACACCATCAAAATGCCATCCCATACTTACAATTTTAACCATGTTAGAATAAATTCCAATAGAAATTCAGCAAATGATAGTCAAAAAATGTGATTTCCCTATATAAACTATAGTAAAGTTTACCCCCGGGAGGGGGTAAATGTTAGACCTGAGTCATGAAATTTACAATATTGGTAAAGCACTGTAACACCCTTCTATCTATGAAGAGTATATAGTTCTACTTCATTTAGGTCTTGAGAAGATGATTTTTGAAATTTCTGTCAGTCTGACCCTTTTTGGCAGCCCCCAGGTGTCAGTCAGGCCCATTGTGTACATAATACCAAATTGTCATCCCATACAGATAATTCTAACCAAGTTAAAATCAATTCCAATAGAAATTCATCAAATGATAGTCAAAAATGTCAACAGATGTCTTAAGTTGGGACGGGATGTCTGTTATATACAAACCATGTTCTTTTCATTAGGTGCCCAGCGTCTGAATATTTGTAGTGAAAGCCCAGCATGCAACATTCCTGGGGTAGCAAACACAACCATTGGTCCTGGGTTGTCGATGTAGGCACGATCGAATGGCTGAAAGTTTAAACATGTCTGACTAAGTTCTGTTTTATATTAATTGGGTCTATGAGAAGTCACCGACTGTAGAACTGCATGTGAAGAAACAAGTACACTCCATGACTGTGAAGTTCACCAGTGGCAGTCATTGCAAAATGCTTACATTTCAGTTTCTGAAACTTATAGGAATATAAAATGCCAATGGCAAACTAAAATATTTTATATACAAACAATATATATACAATGTATGTGGGGTTGAAACAAGTTACAAAGGTAACCAGGACATATTTAGCTTTGATCCCTAACAGTAAAATTGACCTTCATTTTCAATGAGCTTGATTTTTTATGACCTTGACACAGGTACATGATAAACTCACCTTTATGTGTTTGAATTCAAACATATTTCTCTGTACAAAAGTCTTTTTAATCTTCTGACTTGTCCATGTAATAAACAGTTTGTAGTAGTGGTTTGCCTGAGGATAGTAAACGAACATATATATAACCAACCATATTCATTTTACTGCCTTGAGACAGAATTTTTTTAAACAATATTCAAAGAGTAGAAGTTCCAGTTTTTCTGGCCAAAAATATACCTGCTTCATTCCAGTAAAACATCTACCCAAAATATATACGTTGATAATCAATTAATAGTAAATACTGTTTTAAAAACTTTGAAACAAGAGACTATAATCTTGAAATATGAGAGTTAATTTATTTTAATAAAATATCTATCCAATTTGAGGCTCAAGGTTTGTCAAACAAGAACCACAGTAAAAGTGCCCTGATAGGAATTTAACTCAAGTCTCTGGCTTAATAATCCTGACACTCTACCTCCTGAGCAAAGACACATTCTCCATCAGCTGAGGGACAGATATCGGATTTATAACTATGTACAAGCCTCACAAACCTTGCTCCTTTTACAGATATTTTTTTTTCTACAAAACTGACAACATGGTGGGCAAGTGATCATTTCATTTCTGTAAAGTTTAAATAGAAAGCCTATCTTCAAATGATATGGACAAAGTGCATTTGAAAGTTTAAATTTGATGACGATGAATCCCAATCTTGACAACTCACCTTTTCTGTAAGGCCCAAGGAAAAATAGACTGGAACTTTGAGATTCATCCGGTCCCAGTAAGTTTCTAATAAAATACACAACTCCTGGGCACGTCCTAAAGCAAACACGGGAATCAGCACCTGATAACAACAACAGAATGGGTGGTCGTGAAGGACAAGGCAAGGTCATGTGACTGAAATCTGAGACACATTAAACAAACCCAAAGGAGATTTTTATCAATGTAACCACTATTGAATACCTGTATTTAGAAATAAATATATAAGGTATATATATGTTAGTCAAACTGAGCTGTCTAACAGAGACATTTTCATAGTTATCATCATTGGAAAAAAAATCTAACTAAAATTACATTAACATGTACATTATCCTCTCCCTAAATTCTGTATGAACAATTAGATTACATTTATAGATATCTGTATTTCGGAATACTGATATAATTCCTATACCCAAGATATACAAGACTACCTACTAATTACATGAACATACTATAACTACTTACTAATTTGATACTAATGAGTCTGAAAGTCGTTTTTATATATGTCACTGATGACATATGCATTTTAATGCAGGTGATATCAGATGTATATATAGAGGCAAAACTTTAACTGTGATCATCTTACTTAAACAGACGCAGACACCAAAAACATTTCTTAATAGTAAACTACTCCTTATTCATGTAATCAATGAAGTTTATCTGACGCGTATTTTATATAGTAAATACTGTTTGTACATGATCTGTACAGGTCAATCAAGATACTTTCAAGTTATACAGAATTCTGATACATTTACCAACAAAACTTCAGGTATTAACTGCAGGCGAAACAAATAAGCACAAAACAGTAAACCTTATCATGATGGCCTTTGTCTCTTATCACAAATACACATTTACAGTATGTTGTCTCACCTTCCCACCTTTCTCCACACAATTATGGACCTTCTTCAGGAAGTCTCGCTCACGACATCTCTTAGAATCTCGGATCGTTGTGGCATATGTTGATTCTGTTATCAATAAATCAGGACGACATTTATCAATCCATGCTGCCCCAAGATGTCGGTCTGGAGTCATGTTGTAGTCACCCTTTACAAAAATCAAATGCAAAAAGAAAAATAAATTCATAAATTTCACAAAAAAAAAAAAAATCAGATATAACAGGAAATGTGTTTGAAATTTATCTGATATTCAACTCAGGCACATTAAAATGTATTTAGCAAATTGATAAAATAAATAAACTTTCAATGAACCATGGGTTAAATACTACACCCATCATATATCAAAAGGCAATATGAACGGGCTTTCATAATGTGAGCCCCTGACAATTCCATTTCTCTAGAGCTATGTATCGCAAGGTGGCTAGCGATACGAATCCTATTGCGATACAGGGGTTATAATACAATATGTATCACGATATGTGAGAAGCTGATGACTTATCAGAAATCTGGTATTTCATCGTACAGTAGTCTTGTTTATGTTTGTGGTATTTCCTAAATATTTGAGTCTTTGTCTACATTTGTTACAAAAAACAAATATTTTGTCCGTTTCCCACAAAGTGTTCTTGAATTTATTTAAATTGAATTTGAAAGAACCCCAACAGGCATGCTTTATAAGCCACTGGAGCGTCCTTGTCCACCTTGCTGTTTACTGCAAAACGTAAGTTAACTATGGTCAAGAGAGATAACTACAAATTTTCAAGCATCGCGATACAAATCAAGGATAGACAGTGTATTGGTGAATTGTTACACCACTACATTTCTCACACACAATGTTCTTCACATGGTAACTCATTGGTTGCTAGAGATGAGATAAATCTCACAATGGGAAGGGAATGACAGCTGGCATGCAATATGACACCACCCACAATAGCTTAACATCATCATTTTATATGTAGCATAACCAAGTCACAAATTGATAATGCCATCAATTTTGACACACATTCCATTGGCCATTGAAAAAGTTTCACAACACCAACAGCCAAACTCTTACACCTGGGTTGATATATCTCTGTCGATTGAACAGACCCATGTAAGGTTCTATCAATCTGATATAACACCTACACCAGTTTTATCTTCTTCAAAGTCAAAGGTTTACAATCAATATCTACCAGATGGTAAAACTACCTATATTAATCAGATGTGTCAAAAAAGCAAGTTGTTCCTTAGGGCTATTCCAGTAAAACATCTACCCCACCACAGGACTCCAGGTTTTGTTAAGGGGTACCATCCAAAGAATTTATTGAATAAATTACACAGACGTTAAAGGAAAGAAATCCTGCAACCATGGATAGAAGTGATTTATTTTGGAGTCGTGGAGTCATGTAAATATTTTAATGGAATAGTCCTTATAAACAAACCCCTACACGAATTCCTACACGAATTCCTACACGCCGTAAACTTACAGTGTACACAACGGACTGCTGGCCTACTTTGATGTGGAACATGGCAGCTCCTAGAACGTGACCAGCATAGTACGCCTTGATCTCCATTTCATCATCTACCTGTTCAGAAAATCAGAACAATTTGTTGTGATAAGAAACGATACATGTTAATGGCACTTCATTACAACCATAATTAGATATATGTATGATACCTTACAGATTCAGGCTACCAACCTCTATATCCATATCTATATTATCAAATTGTTATTGAAAATAGTTAATCTATATAAAATAAGAATATTAATATAATCATTAACTGCAGTAATATTGCTTTTCCTCTTCTTCAACATTTTTCCAACAATGCTTCAATTTTTACAAATCGGGTATGCAGTAATGACATGTTACTATTTCAAATTGACAACAATCAAATCTCGTTTCTTTCTAGATAGACAATAACCTTCAAAAATTATTTGTGACTTGTCACCTCTTCAAACTGTGTAGCTGATTAGTTCTATAAAATGCAGTGGTCCAGTTTCTTGTAAAATATGTCAAATGAACCAGTTAAAGGGGGATAACTCTGGTCATAAGTCAGCACCTACCTGCATTGTTTGATGTAAGTTGACAGCAATCACCTTCTTCATGCAAGTTTTAATCATTTCTGAAGTAAAGAAATTCGTTTCTCCTTTCCTTTCAACTGTAATTTTTCTGTAGTCCTCCTAAAACCAATCAAGAAATATCAGCAATTACCATTATTTGATTCTAGCTTAGATTTTCGGAAAATATAGCTCCCTATATGGACCTGTATATAAATGTTCCTCTCACTTTACTTACCTGGTACTGCAACCAGTTATGGGTGATTTTGTTTGAGTACCTGTATCTTGAGGTTTTTAAGATGAGGTATTGTGAAGTACTTATTCCGGACTATCAAAATCTTTAGCATATCATCATATTTTGACAGACTAATACAATGATGAACTTGCTTTTGAAATAGTAAATATAAAGACTGTAATTAGCACAATCATATTTTGTAGTTTCCACCACAAAAAGTATAAAAATGAGATTAATATTAAAGTATGCATGCTACAGTAGTTTGAATACATAAAGATGTGATTTAGCTGACAATGGACATCTGGCAAGCTAAAATGAGTTATTACTTATATCTGAATTAATCTGAATGAATTTAAAGTGTTACAATACATTGGAGCATGAACTAAAATGTTTACACATGATTGAACTTACCAATAGGATGGTTACACATGATTGAACTTACCAATAGGATGGTTACACATGATTGAACTTACCAATAGGATGGTTACACATAATTGAACTTATTCAATAGGATGGTTACACATGATTGAACTTACCAATAGGATGTTTACACATGATTTAACTTACCAATAGGATGGTTACACATGATTGAACTTACCAATAGGATGGTTACACATGATTGAACTTACCAATAGGATGGGACAAATAGCCTTCGTTGGATGTGTCATGTATATCGGGCCATCAAACCCTACCATCTCTGACATGTAGGGCAAGGCACCACAGTGATCAAGGTGAAAATGACTGGAAAATTCACATCAAAGAATGGACATGTTTAGAATACTGTATACAGGTTATATTCTCTAGTTCTCAGGATTACTATAGCCATGGCATCAAAAAAACCAACACAACTGTCAAACCTAAGAACCTAGCTAAGTAAATCGACCATAACAAAATTTCAAATAACAAAATGTTGTTTTCAATATCAATGTCAGAATGCAAATACATTGTATATGTAAAACTCTTACAAAAAACCTGCAAATACTAGTTTGTATTGAATGCAATATCTGAAACTCTTCTGACAGAGAACAACAACAGATATTAGCTTGTAAACCTGAAAAACCAATTGGATAAATCTAAACAAACATTCAAAATAGATGAAAAATTGGTATTCAATCACAAAATGTATACTACAAAATTGTTGCTTTTAGAAACGTAAAATTAGCCCCGGTTACTGGGTATGAAATTATTTCCTGAAATTACAATACATAGAATGGATTACAACATAATGTTCCTACCTTATTATCACACAGTCCAAGTGTTGGGTCAGTCGGCCTTCCTTGGTGATATAAGTAAAATCAGGAAATCGGCGCTACATACAAAATAAAATATTTCATATAAGAAGCATATCTACAGGTATCATTCTAAATTTCAGAGAGAGAGAGAAAAATTACAAGAAAGGGTATATAATTAATGTTAATATTTTTTTGTAAATCAAAGCACTTTTTAAAGATATTTGTTATTTTTCTGTTGACTTGAACACAAACAGCTTTTGAAAACTGAGTTTTCAAGATTTCAAAAATGTCTGTTTTAATTGTCAATCAAAGAATGCAATGGTAACAGATGACAATTCACCATCGACAATGGGACGAAAATGTAAAGTCAGATGTGAAATTACTTGTTTTAGTACTCTGATACTAGAGAACTTTTGTAGATGACACTATTTTTTTTTTATCTTTTTTTCATGATATTTGTTTAGATCAAAAGACTGATGATTGTCTTGCATATCAAACCTACCTCATCATTGTATCCCATATGCATTCCACAATCCAACATGACATTTTTACCTCCGATGGAGAGCAAAATACAGCTCCGGCCAACATCTGAAACATTTTAATGCATCATGCAATGTCACAGATTCACTGCATTGGGACTTCATGCCGTATTTGTGACATCACAATAGATTATTACATGTGTCTTTCTACAGATGATATCATGGCCATATGATATGGTATGTGTAGGACAGGCCAGTTATGTGCACTAGTTATAGTCAGATATTCTTGTTACAGAGAAATCATACCTTGCCAGGATAAGAAGCTACTAGCCCGAGTTTTCTCTGGTCCTGTTACCATGTCTGGTGAAGGGCCAGAGCGCACTACTATATGAAAACATGGAATTATCCGACACCGTTTGGTGTCGCTAAGAATTTGGTGGATATACAATAAAATC
The DNA here is from genome assembly GCF_902652985.1 of Pecten maximus. NCBI lineage: Eukaryota > Metazoa > Mollusca > Bivalvia > Pectinida > Pectinidae > Pecten > Pecten maximus. Next base: position 7,159,591 of record NC_047030.1, read on the forward strand.
GGATGTGACATAACACCTACCTTACATATATGGATAAATGAGATATTTATTTACCCTGTAACACCCATTTAGTCCAATCTAGGTGGTTTATTCTGCCCGTATAGACCCTCGCTTTACGCTAGTCAAAATTTCGTACTGCTGACCCGCCATTTTGTAAGTGACAGTACGACTAACCACCCGAATCGGACCGAAAAGACCACGTATCATTTATTGTGTTTTTCGTCTTACATTGTTTAAAATAAGAAAACTAAGCTTATTACTTCCCAAAACCTGTTATATCCAATTTAAAAATTCATTATTTATGAATTATAAGCGGTAAAATATATAAAAATAAATGTTGTATTTTTTTCTTTTCGCTCCATCGCGCACTGATTAGGGTAATTAGGCCGACCGCGACCTACATGGTTAGCAATATGGCGCCGAGTCAAGTAGGAAATTTTGGCTAGTGTACAACGAGGGTCTATACAGACGAAATAAAACACCTAAGTGGGACTAAAGGGGTGTTTTGGGGTAAATAGATATCTCATTTATCCATATATGTAAGGTAGGTGTTATGTCACACCCGATTTTATTGTATTTCACCAAATTCTTAGCGACACCAAACGGTGTCGGATAATTCCATGTTTTCATATAGTAGTGCGCTCTGGCCCTACACCAGACATGGTAACAGGGCCAGAGAAAACTCGGGTTAAGAAGCTACATGTATATAAAAAATTCTAGGTACATGTTTTTACAAAGGCGATACTGTCATCTTTTTCAGCCTTAATTGTATACACTAATGTACATTATAGTTATGATGAGCATTTGTGTGAAAAGAGGGAAAATATTATCTCTGTCAATCTACAGTGTCTCAACAGGAATCAAACCTGGGTCTCCGGCATGATAATCCACAGCTCTAGTGATGGAGCCAAAGAGCCATGCTCCATTAGCTGAGCGAGAGACTGTATTTAATACTATGTACAAGCCACATCAACTTGTTACTTTTATAGGTGAACCATCATGACAAGGTTTATAAATAGACAATTGTGTGCGAACCCATGCCCTACCATCCTTAAATTTGGTCACATCTACGATCTACATACCTTGGCCAGCACCTGCGAAAAAAAATGATTCAAATCAAAATCTATTACATCATACATGTATATAATACAATCAAGGCAAATATATGCTAAGTATGTTTCTATTAGCCTAATTAAAACACAGCAACACACGTTATTTGTTATTTAATGCACATATTTTTACTGCAATCTGTAATCAGATTGATTTTTACTGTAGAGACATTAACTATATATTGTGGTACATTGGACTGGTATAAGAGTTTAAGCTAATGACAAAGGTACAGGCCAGCCTGCATCACATTAACTTCTGTCCATTTTCGTTTCATCGACTAATTGCTAACATAAACATCCCAACAGAGACGTGATATACCTGTATACGTTTCTGATCCTACCAACACAATAAGTCCACTGTTTCCTATAACATGTGTGGTGATTCTAGATCTAGTAAATGAATATGTATAACGATACTAAACTTATGTGTATTAACTACTGGTCATGAATCAAGGATACATGATTGTATGTGTACGACAATGTTCTCTAGATGACAAAGATCATGATAAAAAAGTCTGAAGGTTTAATGTATCGGCCTCATCATTTGTCATCTATTCTATTGAAATACTTAACAAACTGTGAATAGTTTGCCTATTTCTTACCTAACGGCGTTACTCGTATTTCTGTCATTTCAACGTTAAGTTCTTGATCAAGAATCACAGAGTTAATTCATGGAGGCCGCCATATTGGTTTGTATAAATTTTGACTCATATGACGGAATACTTTAAATCCGGAAATATTTTCTGGGTCTCAGGAACGAGTCACGGCCCGTACGCGGGATTCTATATATATTATATGATTTTTATGTCTCTATAAATGATGCAGGGTTACTTATTTATTTTCACTGATTTTATTTTTCATTTTCAACATTATAAATAAATAAATAAGTTAAATAATTAACACATGCACACAGTTTCACTTGTATATATCCAGGATCATGTCGGAAATATCCTTGTATTGGATTAGTTGCACAATTGAATATGCGAGCCAGTCTTCTACTGTTTCGATAGTTGACGTATTGTCATCACGAACATAACAGCAACACGCAAACTTTGATACAATATTATATTTATTGGCAAATTCTGTATTCTATGAAAATGAAAATACAGTGGACGAGGTAAACGTATATGTTAAAGCCCCATACTCCCAAATAAATATATAAATTATTACATTTTGATCTCTTCACAGTTTTCAGACTTTTTATATATCTTACAAATTAACACAGAATGACGGACGGTGCAACATGTCAAATAAACTATACCATTCCCAAGAAAAAAACAAAGGACGCAAGTGTGTCGTGTTTACAATGCAGGCTGGCCATTACGGGAGGATGACGCATGGATGTCGGACTTTCACCGAGCTTTTCTTACTACTCGTGCATCGTATGTGCATGTGTGCGTTTCCAAGACTGTTGCACGTCCTCCTTTCTCTCAGGAGTACAACGCTACGCTGGAAACGCGCATTCCACTTGCAACGTGCGATGTCCAAATATGTATGACTGTATTTAATATGCATGTATTGCAATATGTATACCTACAGGCCGTAAGGCCTTCTGAATAGATAAGCTTGAAACTTGGGAATCGTACATTGTACGTGCTCAACTCTTACTATTGTCTTGGGACAAGCGAACGTTGACCGTGCGAATAGCACAACTAACGTACACACATTGTTACCCAAGCAGTTGCATTTGAACTTTACATTGGTCGTCCAGGCTTCACCCTGAAGACGTTCGTAATCATTTCTTCTCTCTTCAAATCATCTTCTTTCAGGGTGCACAGGTCACTTGTGCATTTGAGATTTAGCCAGAAAAACACAGTGATTATTGTACATATCCAACAGATTCCGCGCGGAAAATTACAAGATGTCCTTTCGTGTCACACAAGGTTTTCTCAAACATGTGGCCGGAGACCACTCTAGAAGGATGCATGGCCAATTGTGACAATATACAATGATGTCTACAACACATTTCCATCTCTCTTTCGTGAAATATTATTGTTTGAAGCAAAAGTCTCATTAATATATACAATAACATTTATATCCAATGGAAACTGAAAAAATCTTGATTTCGTTTCATTTTCGAAATTACCTAAAGAGTTATCGCCTTAAAACTGTAGTATACATTTACCGGGATTATTCTGCCTTAGCTTCATTTGGATCAGAAACAAACGGCGGATTTCAATGCGGTGAATAGAAAGCAACGTTCTGATTGGATAAAGCAAACGGTTTTTGCATTACTCCTTGTGATGATATAATTTTTTTGGTGAAAATACAAAATGTTTAATCGAAACACCGTGCCTTGTGCATTAAACAATCTGATAAACGCATACAAGAATGACGAAGGAAGGCAACTACATTTATCTAGACAACAATGAAATATTGTTTTTGTTTCTAAATTACAATTAAAACGTCTCGTCATCATTTTACAGCATCAGATGCCATGTTTTCTGTCATGCCCTATGTCCTGTTGCTATAACGGTGATAGAACACAGACGATTTGTCCCAAGTAGGACTCCAACCAGGATCATTCGGAGAACCGTCATTGAAATCGTATCGTTCTAGACCAACCAATAGCTTTGCTTCGCTTGTTTTCGCTATATCTGGCATAGTCTCTACGGCATATATATGCCAACGATCCTTTGTAAATGGACTTTCTGTTGTTGAGCTGAAAACGGTATTTTTCTGGGCAGGCCAATGAGCAGTACCACGAAAATTATCATATGCAAATTTCTTTGCCTCATAATCTTCATCTGTAGCCCAAATGGCTGGCGCCATGCACACAAAAACAACAAAGCGCCATCTATAGGAATGCATCCGACCTCGTTTTGGCAAAACCGTATCATGGACTGTGCGTGAATCCCATATTACCATTCCACCCTTGGGGACGGCGATTATTCTTTCTGTGCATCCTTGCTCTTTGTACCAGGCGATCCATTCTGGCTTGAAAGGGAAAAACTCTACTTCGTGTTCCTCGTTATTACTTCCCGTGGCATCAGGGAAAGCCTCTAGCAATCTGTCATGGTAGAGATGAGATTTTTCAATGACTCTTAGGCAGTGATCTTCCTCGGTAGTTTCTTCTAAGTACACTGCCGCCTGATATACATGGAGACTTCTTCTAGTTCGGCCATGGTCAAGATGTAACCAGTTTGTTCCATCGTCTCTGAATTTCCCTCTGCCTGTTTTAAGTGAAAACATGTATATATTACATTTATGAAATTCGAATGTTTTAATATCGATAAAAAGTACATGCATGCATTGCAAAAGCCATATAAATTGTTTGGAAAGGAAACGAAATGGCCAAGGACATCAGAAAGGTATTTATTGCGAAATCATTGTACAACGAGTCTAAAAATTTCTAAAAAATACTTTTACACTTTTCCAATTTTGCTTATATTACCGAATTCCGGTGGTATCCCAATGGCTATGCCGTCCATACTACACAGAAGCTTCTCTGTATTCCACATTGAAGCAAAGACAGGTTTGGTTTGAAGCCGCACTCTCCATGTGGCATCAAAATGGCTAACTCTATAAAAGTGCATCACCGAGTCCCAGCTGAAGGGTGGATCATCTTCAAACTTGGCCACCCAGTTCTTGTACTGCCGGGTGTAATTGTCACAATCCTCCGCTGACACAACACCGGGAACCACAGAGTACCCTTTAGTCTCGAGGTCATATAACAAAGCATCCCTTTAAAAAAAAGAAAAGAAATTCTCTTCATTTGACGAACGATAAAGTGTCTTTTTAGGTCCGTCATCCTTAAAAAAGGACAATATCTTCATTTTGACGAATGGTAAGGTATCTTTTCAGCTTAGTCATCTTTTAAAAGATGGAAAATATCTTTATTTTGACACATGATAATGTGTCTTTTTAGGTCCGTCATCCTTTTAAAATAGAGAAATATTTTTCATTTTGACGAATGGTGAGGTATCTTTTCAGCTGAGTCATCCTTTTAAAAGATGAAAAATATCTTTATTTTGATGAATGATAATGTGTCAATTTAGGTCCATCACCCTTTAAAAAAAAGAAGAAAATATCTTCATTTTGGTGAATGATTAGGTGTCCTTTTTTAGATCATTTGCTATCCTTTTAAAAAGAGGGAATTGTCTTCATTTTGACGCATCGTAAAGTGTCTTTTCAGGTCATTCACCCCTTTAAAAGATTGGAAATATCGTCATTTTGACGAATGACAAGGTGTCTATTTAGATCAGGCAACTTTTACTTACGAACCTGCCGTTAATGAATGTAAACGTTTTCAATCATCACATACCCTATTGAAATATATTATCATCCTACTTTTGTCAAAGATAACACGTCACATTATGTTCAACAACCGAAGTTCAGAGTTTCACTGATAGGTAAAAAGCACAGCATACATGTGAAAAAGAACACGAATAGACACCATCAATTGAGGCGATAGCAAAATATGTTTGTATTAATAAACCCGGGCGTGATTACATTTGATTTAATGAATTACAAAAGATATGATCGACGAATTTGCCGAATTAACCGTCTAATGAAACTTCGTCCAATGGTAAACATTCTGTTCAGTGAGCAAGTATCCTTTACCTGTAGGCTATCTTTCACATACCGAAAATATCCTACCTGTCAAAAGAAGTCTGTCAATGGTTACGTCGGAGAACTCCCTTGTAGGCTACCTGAGACAGAATGAGCAAGTCCTACCTGTCAAAAGAAGCCTTCAATAGTTTTCGTCAGAAAAATAACTTGTAGACTACCTAGCCTGTGACACAACGAACAAGTCCTACCTGTCAAAAGAAGCCTGTCACTGGTACCGTCGGAGGACTCACATGTAGGCTATCTGAGAGAACGAACAAGTCCTACCTGTCAAACGAAGCCTGTCACTGGTACCGTCGGAGAACTCACATGTAGGCTATCTGAGAGAACGAACAAGTCCTACCTGTCAAACGAAGCCTCTCATTGGTTACCTCAGAGAACTATGGTGATGTGATGATAATCCCATTGAATCGGCACAAACTTTTTCAGATGACTTGACTAATATTAAGCATTGGGCCACTAAATGGGACATCAAATTTAATCCTTCCAAAACTGAATCTATTATCTTTTCAAGAAAAACTTACAAGAATCATCAAATCATTACTTTTTATGATGAACCTATTGCAGAGAGCAAAGTAAATATACATCTGGGTCTTACCAGCCTTGTCCTTTGTTAAGCCATAGTTAAACAGGCTACCTGTAATATAATGGATAAATAGTACCTGTCTATTGCAGCCTGGTCCATGTTTACGTCAGAGAATGCACAGTCCTACCTGTATAGGATATAATGATCTGTGTTACATCAGAGAACTTATCTGTAGGCTACCCGTGACAGAATTGTCAAATTGTTCCTGCGTAAGACTGTCTGGTTTATGTTTACGTCAGATAACCTACCTGTAGAATACCTGTGATAGAATGGACAGTCCTACCTGTTTAGGTTAGAAGGATCCATGGCAGTGTCAGAATATCCAGCTTAGCTTTTAACGAATGACAACCCAGTATGTTTGGGCACGGTATACTTATTATCTACAGGTATATAGGTACATGTACTGTCTATACAGATAAGATATATCGATGGGTACACCAGAAGTGCGTTTCGCTTTCGGTTTATTATTTGATTTGATTACCTTGATTAGAAAGGGGATTGTTATCAAGGCAATTTCTCTTTCCTGGATGTTATATTATTTTATATAATGTGTGAGGTTATTGTACTTTTATATCGTAACATTTGTAGTCCATCATTACTTTATATAATGTGTAAGTTGATTGTACTTTTATTTTATATTGTAACATTTGTAGTCTATTATTATTTTATATAATGTGTAAGGTGATTTCACTTTTATTTTACATTGTATATTGTAAAATGTGTAGTCCATCATCATTTTTCTGACTTTCCTTCTGGATTTACACACCTTTGACCCTAGTATCACTGCCGAGTCCAAGAAGGACGAGACAACTGTACGATTCATTAATCGGCAACCTTTGAACAAATTCCTTTACATTAAATGATACTTGTTTTATTTGAATTGGTTGGTTGCCTTAACTGATTTTAGCATGCAGCAGTTTGCCCACTTTGCTCGCCTTTTTTTGTTGATATAGAAAGGAAAATAACTAGTTAAAATCTTTACAATTGGTCTGCAATACTTTTAAATCACTTAACGTATTTATGTGGACGTAATATCATTTTGATGAACGTGGTGATCTTAATTTCGCAATTGTTGATTTTTTTCATTTCCGGATATAACATATCTGCTTTCCCCACCTGCGGTGTAAACATGTCCAGTAGATATTAAAGGGCTTGTATCCATACCATGATATGCAAGACAGTTATCGACTACTGACGGAGAAGTAACAATACAAATTTAAGTTTTCTAGAGACATAGGTTGATTGAAACCATGGTCGATAAGATATCATTTGAAAATATTTATTGGTATGCCTGGTGGTTCCGTTGTCACTACTCTAGTTCTTATTGTACGGCGACTGTCGTTGAGGAAGCAAAAGACAGTCTCTGGGAGTTCCTGGTCTTATTTCTAGATTTTAAAGAGCTCCCATGTAGATCTGTATTTTTGTTGATATTTTGGAATTATGGTTTTGTTATTTTACTGGTATTCTTTGTTGTTTTTGTTGTGTCTACTTAAACAATTTTATCTAAGCATTAGTTGGGTGTTGCATGGCCTCATGAAGACTTGCTGACCGTCCCAGGGACGAACGTCCTTGCATTAAGACACGACGTCAAGATAGAGGCATACGTACCGTATCTTACAACGCCATAACCGATTTCAGACGGCACAGATGCTGGAGAACGCACGGTCGTCATGTGCGTCCAAGATGTAATTTGCTTTTTAGTGGGAATTTAAGGTCACGGTGTCTGTATGCCGTTTAACAAACGTAGATGGCAATGGAAGCGTTGTTGCGTGTCAGTTCGTTACAATTATTTTCTTACATCTATTCGATATATCCATTTGTTATAATTCTTTTGTAACCAATTTGGACATATATTTGACAGGATATTCAATATCTTGACAAGTACGTCCCAATTTGTTCATGTTTACGTCAGAGAACTAACCTAAAGACTACCTGTCAATGGTTACGTCAGAGAATTAACCTGTGGACTACCTGTCAATGGTTACGTCAAAGAGAACTAACATGTAGACTACCTGTGATATAATTGACAAATCCTACCTGTCTATGACAGCCTGGTTCATGCTTACAATTGTACGTCAAGGAATTAACCTGTAGACTACCTGCCAATGGTTACGTTAGAGAACTAACCTGTAGACTACCTGTAGAACATTAACGTCGACAAACCTAAGCCAAATGCGCAATGTTATCTGGATATTATTTGGATATTATCTTCTAAAACATTAGATCTGCAAATCATAAACTGTACAGTGAAGATTCCCTGTCACAGCTGGCTGGGCTAGTATTGCGATCGTTGGTCCTCAGAGATTTTTGATGCCATGGCTACCGTGGTGATCGTAGAACTCGTAGAACAGTAGAGAAGCGATTGCAAATTATCGGAAGGTTGACGTGCGAGTCGGAAGGACTACGTGCCATGCTTTTGTAAACGGGTTTTCCAATTGTAATTAGGGATGACCGTGGGAACGTTAGTGATGTAAATTGCACGATCAAAGTACACATAGTCTTACTTATTTGTGACTTTCAAGGCACAGACACCTAGCATTGGTCGCGCACGTGATGCCATCATGGCGTACATTCAATTTCTTATCGCTTCAAATCATGCTCTTTGCGGGGTGTCCTTGCGTGCCACGCAAGTGTTTTTCTTCTAAAAACACACCCGCATACGACCAATAAAACACGAGCAGCCAATTGTGACTTAGGCTCTACCTGACCTAGGCTCTACCAATCTAGCTATTAAAAACGACGTCTGCCACAAATTCCCATATCTCTTACGTAAAACATCATTGTTTAAAGCACATGTCTCATTTTGATTTAATATTTTTTATTAAGCTATGGAGACTGAAACATATATTTTGGTTTATTATCAAATGTCAAATAAGCTTGCACCTAAAATCTGCAATGTACATTTACTGGTAGTATTTTGATTCGAAAGGACAGCAAACAATTTTCAATCCGGTGAATAGGAAGCATCTTTCTGATTGGTCAAAACAAAACGTTATATCGCCCTTAGTGACGATACATGATTCCTTTAATGTCACAAGTGCTGGTTTAAGCAGTGATAATGGTTTTATCAAGTTGATAATTTCAAATATTTCATTGGTAGACATACCATATATGCAATAGAAAACAGCATGAATTGCAAATAGATAAACACAGATGACGAAGGAAGACAATGATCTAGTTATCCTGTTTTTTGTCCTGTCCTATGTCCTGTCGCTATAACGGGGGTAGAACACAGACGATTTGTCCCAGGTAGGACTCCAACCAGGATCATTCGGAGAACCATCCTTGAAATCGTATCGTTCTAGACCAGCCAATAGCTTTGCTTCCTTTGTTTTCTCTATATCTGGCATAGTCTCTACGGCATATATATGCTGACGATCCTTCGTATACGGATTTCCTGTTGTTGATCTGAAAACGATATTTTTCTGGGCAGGCCAATGAGCAGTACTACGAAAATTATCATATGCAAATTTCTTCGTCTTATAATCTTCATCTGTAGCCCAAATGGCTGGCGCCATGCACACAAAAACACCATAGCGCCATCTATCGGAATGCATCCGACCTCGTTTTGGTAAAACAGCATCATGGGCTGTGCGTGAATCCCATATTACCATTCCACCCTTGGGGACGGCCATTATTCTTTCTGTACATCCTTGCTCTTTGAACCAGGAAGTCCATTCTGGCTTGAAAGGGAAGAACTCTTCTTCGTTTTCCTCGTCATCAAGTACCATGGCATCAGGAAAAGCCTTTTGGAATTTATCATGAAAGAGATGAGATTTTTCAATGACCCTCAAGCAGTGATCTTCCTCGGTAGTTTCTTCTAAGTACACTGCCGCCTGATATACATGGAGACCTCTTCTAGTTCGCCCTTGGTCAAGATGAAACCAGTTTGTTCCCTCGTCTCTGAATTTCCCTTTGCCTGTTTTAAGTGAAAACATATCTCTGTTTAATCATTTTATTGCATTTGTCTTGCATTTTTATCAAATGTACATGCATGCATCACATTAGTCAAATCAATTATTTGTTAAAATTTTTGTAAAGAAATGGGCAAGGACATCAGCCGGATAATGCTTATTGGGAAATCCAAATCGAAAGAAATTTTTGCTAAAACATACTTGTACACTGTTCCAGTATTTTGATATATACTCATTTTTTTCTATTTGAATACCAACAATTTGGCTTGTATTACCGAGTTCTGGTGGTATCCCAATGGCTATGCCGTCCATGCTGCACAAAAGTTTCTCTGTATTCCACAGTGAGGCAAAAACCGGTTTTGCTTTTAGCCGCACTCTCCATGTTGCATCAAAATGGCCAACTCTGTAGTAGTGCATCAGCGAGTCATGGCTGAATGGAGGGTCATCTCCAAACTTAGCTACCCAGTCCGAGTACTGTCGGGTGTAATTATCGCAATCCTCCTCTGACACAACACCGGGGACAACAGAATAACCTTTAATCTCAAGGTCACGTGACAAAGCATCCCTTTAAAAGAAGGAAAATATCTTCATTTTGACGAATGATAATGTGTTTTTTTTTAGGTCAGTCACCCTATAAAAAGAAGGAAATTTTAGGCCAGGTAACTTCAACTTATGAACCTGCCGTAGTCTTATTTTGCTTGAGACATTATTGAATGTATGCGTTTCCTATCGTCACAAACCCTACACCGTATCAAAACAGAGTTTTGTCAAAAAAAACCAAAAAAAAAAAAAACCGTAACGATATAGCAACCGAAGTCCAGAGCTTTACTGATAGGTAAATAGGGCAGCAGTGATTTTTTTTATCTATACTCAAACCAGAGATATGCGTCTCTGACTCAGAACAGAACACGAATATACAACATCAATCGAGGCGACAATAAAATAGTTTATATCAATAAACCCGGAAGTGATTACATCAGTGATCAATGAAGCATAAAATCTATGATTTACGGATTTGTTGAAACTACCGTCAAATGAATGTATAAATCTGAAATGCATTGAGACTCCGTCTTAAAAGTACAATGTAAGCATTCTGGCCACCAATATCATGACAAATCGGATGTATAACAGAAACAAAAAAGGATCCTTTACATGTCGGCTACCCGTAACAAAATTGTCAAATTGTTCCTGAGTAAGACAGCTTGGTATATGTTACGTCAGATACAGATAACCTACCTGTAGACTACCGGTACCTGTAGGCTACATGTGATAGAATGACAGTCCTACCTGTTTAGGTTAGAAGGATCCATAGCAGTGTCAGAATATCCAGCTTAGCTTTTAACGAATGACAACCCAGTATGTTTTGACACGCTATAATTATTATCTACAGGTATGTAGGTACATGTACTGTCTATATAGATAGGATATAACAAATGACAACCCGGGGTGTACAGTCTATGTCATATAGATAAGATACACAGATAGGTATACCAGTAGTTCAAGTTCAAGTTCATTTATTACTTTGAGTCTTACGACTCATCAGTGTGTATCCAGCCTTCATTTCTTTATCAGTAACAGGATTTTTACTAAGCGAATTACTATTTACTGGACATCAATGTTATGGGCATTTATTGATAAAATGAATGAAGTAATTGACCTACTTTGAATACTTTAATATGATTGGGTTATACCAATATTTTCATTTTGTGATTTCAAAACATTTTCCCTCTAGCCTCAATGGCAAGTCCTAAATGGACGAAACAACTTTATGTATTTTCAGACTGTATTCATTGCTTAATAAACACATTGAAGTAAACGGAACAGAGTCCCATTAAGGGGCATCTAAACAGCAAATCCAGCCAAAACAGTTGATATTTCACAAGGCTATACATCCCTACTAGGGTGTTATTTAATAGAAATAACTTGATAACTCATTTGTATCTCATTTATTGTGCAAAACAGTCATGTCGTTTTGCTCACAAGGGTCTAAAGCACAAAATAGGAGCATTGGTTTGACTAGATTGGACTTTATGATATGTATTAACACTGATTTTATTTAGACCTTGAAATGCAAATGGCGGTTGTGAATAAGATCAGACAATTATGGCATATAAGAAGGTATTTCAAACGTCAAAAATGCTCATATTAGATACTATAGAGAACTCTAGACATGGCAGGAAAACTGATTTTAGGAAAAAATGTTCATCCGTTGAGTTTAAGGTAAAAGATATTTATTTCTAAAAAAGGCCCAAAACTCACCAGTTTGACAATTTGTCTTAAAATGGTCATTCTTACTATAATCAGATGTCTTAAATGTATTATATAGGAGCATTTTTAATGGCTGAAATGCCTCCCTTTATGTAATATCATCCACAGCCGCCATTTGCATTTCAAGGTCAAAACTAAATATGTGTTTATACGTACATAAAGTCAAATCCGGTCAAACAAATGCTCCTACTCTGTGCTATAGACACCTATGAGCATGACATCTGGGCTATTTTTCAGGTTTCGTTATTTTTGTGGCTTAGAATTATTCCATGCTACAACTTACCACAAAGTAACTCTATAAAGAAATTGCTAGCATCTACATCAAATTATTTTAAGACACTACATGTCCAAACAAACATTTTGGTATATTACATGACTATTTTTGTGCAATTTTTAAGCTATTTATTCGTGTTTGAAATTCAACATTACTCTGCTATATAGATTACCCTTAATGAACATAGTGGATTACCCTAACCGGAAGTGATCAATCATCAACATGCCAGCTGTAGCTTGCCCTATCACGGACTGCGACTATGTCACGGCTGACATGGATGCCGCTATCGTTGCGGCACTCATCACGGCTCATTCAGCTGCACGTATACCTAAACTAGAGCAGGTTGCCGCGAAGGTTGAGAAAGTTAGGCGACCCGCTATCACCGCTGCAGGGTCTAGCGAGGATTGGTCTTATTATCATAGTCGGACTACTTGAGTGCCACAGAAATCAAGGGACGTGACAGGCAAGCATATGTAAGTTTGTCATTGCATGTCCAGGCTATTCGTTCGACGTTAATTACACCGACTCCATTATGCGTGATGTACTTACCCGAGGCATCGCTGATCCAGAAATACAGCTTGACCTTCTAGGGCACAAAATCAGGATATGAGCCTTGAAGACGTGTTTCCAATTCATCGAAGCAAAAGAAGCCGGTAAGCGCTCAGCCTCTAGACTATCAGACTCTCATCAAGTTTAGGCTGCCAGTAGCTCGTACCGAAAAGGAACGTCTGACAAACCACCTTCCAAAGACACCTCCAACAAATCTGAGTTATGTACATATTGTGGGAAAAGAGGGCATGACAGATCTGCTCCTGTCCGCATACGTTAAACAGCATACGGACACACTTGTGGACATTGTAATCGCAAACATAATTTTTAGACGATATGTAGAAGCAAGGACAAACCCAAAGTGACAGACCGAGATACAGCATAAGGTAGTGCTGTATTCGATGCACTGTGCTCCGTCCACAATCCTCTAGATGGTCAACACTGCACCCTTAGGGAATCTGGCATTGAACGTTCAATTTGCATTGACCACAATGTCTACGATGAACTGGCAAACCCGTGGATTAAGCAACGCTCTAAGACTCAACCATTTGTAAACGTAACTGCTAAAGTTACTGTAGAGGATTACGCTGCTCTAGACTTCACATTGACCCGAGAAACTGGGACAGTTTCACTGCAAGCCATGGCTTACATAGGATGTCAGAGCTGCACTGTTGGTTTGAAGGTGATTCGTCGCCTTGGTTTACGAGAATCTGAACTTATGCCCGTAACCATGAAAATGCACAAAGCTACAAATGATGGTATAAACTTTCTTGGAGCGACGATTCTCCGTTTAATCGGGAAAGACAAGGTAGATAATGTCAGAGAGACCAGACAGATGACATATATATAACAAACCCATCGGACAAGCTGTTCCTCAGTCTTGAAGCGTGTGCTGCCTTGGGTATTATCCAAGATTCATTCCCAATTATTGGAGCCCAATACCATTCAGCTAGCATAATTGCTACCTCCTCCTTAATTGATAAGCAAGGCATGACATGCGATTGCCCTACTCGCCAACAGCCACCATCACCTCCAGAAAAACTTCCTTTCCCTGCCACGACAGAAAACATCGATCGTTTCAGGGGATATCTTCTCGAATATTATAAGTCTAGCACATTCAACGCATGTGAACATCAGACTTACCACACATGAAAGGACCTCCAATGAAGCTCATGGTTGATCCTAACGCGAAAACTGTTGCCCAGGATGTCAGATTGGGAGTAATTGAACCCGTTACTGAGCCTGTCACTTAATTCCACAGGATAGTCGTATGTGCGAAAAAGAGTGGTACACCGCGGCGCACTGTTGACTTTCAGCCATTAAACGTGCATGCCACACGCGAGACTCATCACATCCAATCACTATCCACCAAGCCCGCTCTATTCCACCAGGCAAAACGAAAACACTGTTTGATGCATGGAATGGCTATCACAGTGTACCCATCTGCGAGGAGGACAGGCACTTAACAACGTTCATTACTCCTTGGGGAAGACACCACAAGGCTACATTGCATCTGGCGACGGCTACACAAGGCGCCACGACGAGCTTGTTTCAGACATCCCTAACAAAACCAAATTACATCTGTGGACGTAATGGCATTACACTGAACCCCACAAAATTCATATTCGCGGCAGACACAGCAGTATTCGCTGGGTTTGAAACAACCAACAACAGTGTGCAGCCATCACAGAAATATTTTCGTTCCATCCTTGACTTTCCAACACCCAGGATCATTGCAGATGTGCGCTCATGGTTTGGATTGGTCAATCAAGTGTCTGATGCCTTCAATATGGCCGAGAACATGTATTCCTTCCGTCAGCCACACAACCCTGATCAATCATTTCAGTTGACCGAAAAATCTTCAACGACTCTTCGAGGAATCTAAAGTTGTTATTGCCAACGCGATCGAGCATGGCGTACACATTTTCGACTCAAGCAAGCCAACATGTCTCGCAACAGATTGGTCAAAAAAACTGGCATAGATTTTTGGATACTACAGAAATACCGTGATTGTGCTAACGAAAGCCCCCTTTGCTGCCGTGATGGTTGGAGAGTTACACTTGTCGGTAGCCGGTTCACACATGCAGCAGAGGCGCGTTACGCTCCTGTTGAGGGAGAGGCTTTGGCAGTAGCAGATGCCCTGGATAAAGCCAACCACATCGTCCTGGGATAGTGACACATTGGTCATAGCAGTTGATCACAAACCTTATTGAAGTTATTTGCTGACACATCTCTGGAGAATATCCTGAACAACAGACTTCGTAGCCTCAAAGAAAAAACACTTCGATACAGGTTCCGAATGCATCATGTGCCTGGCATACGCCATCGCGCTGCAGATTGTATATCTCAAACCTTTATTGAAGTTAGTTGGTGACAGATCTCTAGAGGACATCCCGAACAACAATCTTCGTAACCTCAAGGAGACACAATACAGGTTCAAAATGCTCCATGTAGCTAGCATACGCCATCGCGCTGCAGATTGTATATCTCGCCACCCTATTGGTGAACAAGAGCAACTTGTGCTAGATATAGCAGCAGTGTGATTTTCTTCTGTCCATCATCAGTCTAATGAATGCTCTACAAACACCATCATCCGGGCTAGCATTCGTTGAAGAGCATGTCATAGCATCAGCCTACGCAACTCTCTACGCAATCAATCTACGATCTGTAACATGAGAGCACGTGAGAACCGCCACTACCAGCGATAACAACATGCTGGCGTTAATTGCTTTAATAGAGACCGGTATATCTAGCACGCACCACGAGCTACCAAGATCCCTCCAAGAATACTTCCCTTTCCGTGATGACCTTCACACAGTTGATGGCGTTGTACTTTATAAACACATAATAGTTATCCTGCCATAACTTCGGAAAGAAATCCTCGTCGCTCTGCATTCAGCGCATCAAGGGGTTACCTTAATGACGTCAAGAGCTGACTCGTCAATCTTTTGGCTAGGTATCACGCCTGCTATCGCCTCCTCACGCGCATCTTGCAACTACTGCAACCGTATTGCCCCATTTTACCCGAGTGCACCCCCGATGTCATTATTAACACCTGACTATCCTTCATTACATGGAGCATAATTAGCTTGTAGTGATGGATCGTAATTCCAACTGGCCGAATGTGGAGAAAGCATCTAAGAGCTCCAGTGGTTTAATAGACAGCCTCAGAAGAACATCTGTTACTTTCGGCATCCCTGATGAACTACCGTACCGTCAGATTGTGGACCCGAGTTCACTTCTTTACCTACACGCCAATTTCTTAGGAACGGGGATGCTCACTTTAGACTGTTATCTGTAGCTTTTCCATATAGTAACTGCCGTGCTGAAGTTTGAGTCAAGACTGTTAAGCGTCTGATCATTGTCAACATCAGCCTCATGGCGACCTGAACACTGACGCATTCCAACCGTTAGGCGCTGTTCTGCAGTATCAAAACATCCCTGACAGAGACACAAAATTATCTCCTGCTATATGCGTGTTCGGTCGTCCTATACGACACTTCATCCCTATACCACCTGGTCGGTATATCCCTCACAAAACATGGCTGGAAACTCTAGTTACTCGCGAAGAGGCCTTGCGAAATCGCCACATGCGAGATAGTGAACGTTGGTCGGAACACACCAAACGACTCCCACCTCTGGCAGTAGGAGATCATGTCCGTGTCAAAAATCAAGTTGGTCCTCATCCCCTCAAGTGGGACAAGACTGGAGTTGTTACCGAAGTGCGCCAGTTTGACCAATATGTGATACGCATTGATGGATCAGGCCGTGTTACTTTGCGCACAGGTTAAGAGTCGTAGGGTAGACATATTACGATTTTACAAAACGATACGATAGTGACGTGGCCCTGTGCTTTGCGTAATAGGAAATTCCTTTGGCAATATGTTCCCGTCATTACACCACGAGGTCGCCTGACCATTGACAATGTCATTGTGTCTTTACGATTCGCAATAATTCCTCCTACTACATTTCCCAGATGCCTATGTCAGTGAGGACACTAAACCTCACTGTAAGGACACAAGTCTTCAATTATCCACTCCATTGGCTCCAAGAACCATGCACATTACACAACGTTCATTGCCAACTGTTCACCATCTGAAACCATCTGTTACCCCGGATATCTCCAGTAGACGTCATCAACAAGAGTTTGACCTTCCTGCAATCCCACTGGACAAATCCACCACACTGCCAGCTACTGCTTCACCTACCTCGACACCCCCGCCACAGGCATTTATCTCACCTCCGGCAACAAACCGGATGTCTGGTCTTGTCACAAAGAAGCCAGCTTGGCACTATAATTACGACATGTCCGAGTGACAGTTGCCTTGTTTCTAACTGGAACATTCCTAAGTGCTATATTGTTCAGTACTGTTTAATAGTGATTCAGTGTTTATTTAGTTTATCTTTGGACAATTAGGTGGACACTTCTTCCTGATTTTCATCTTTTAAATCAGCCTTTGTTTACACTAACTCTATTATTTGTATATAGTTTTCTAGTCTTAAACTTTAGCAGGACACAAATATATATTACATGAATCAGTAAAGACAGTGGGTTAGGAATCGGTACCAATTCCCTGTGTTTTTATTTACTCAGGAATTTCACCCAGTCTGCAATTTTAATTAGGATCCATTTACTACTATATTGTTATGATCCCTATTTCTGACATAAGTTTTCCTTTTTTTCTGTTGGTGTTTCATAAACACTTCTGGTGATTAAATAGCAGTATGCCATATGCTTAAATTTCAGTTTAGGATGTTTTCAGTGATTGTCCAAATAAATTTCGAAGTTTTTAATTGTTGATGCCTGGATTACAGCTTCATGCAGACTGTTCCAAGTGTCAATAGTTCTGAAGCCAAACAAGTTTTTTTGAATGTCCAAACTACAAAATTTCTTTTTAAGTTTCTGTGTGACCTCTTGTTCTGAATTCTTTCGTGACTTTATCATCGTGTAATGTACCCGTAATTTTAAATATTTTATAAAAAAACATGTAAAGAACATCTATTTATCACCCAGTATCTTCCATTATAGTCAATTCGTCTAGAATTCCAGACAGAAAATTATGTTTTACTTAAATGTCCACCAACATTCTGGCTAATCTCTGGATTTAAATGTCCATCAACATTCTGGCTAATCTCTGGATTTAAATGTCCATCAACATTCTGGCTAATCTCTGGATTTAAATGTCCACCAACATTCTGGCTAATCTCTGGATTTAAATGTCCACCAACATTCTGGATAATCTCTGGATTTAAATGTCCACCAACATTCTGGATAATCTCTGGATTTAAATGTCCACCAACATTCTGGCTAATCTCTGGATTTAAATGTCCACCAACATTCTCAATCTGGCTAGTCTCTAGACTTAAATGTCCATCAACATCCTGTCAATCATCATAAGTCATATCACCAATAAATAATAACAAGGCTTTTTCAAACTAAGATTTTTTTAATTCAAATTTCAATGAAATCATAAATTACTAGTGTATGTAATGCATCAAATGACGGAAATGACAATACTATACATGAATACATGTTTAAAATGCTGTAAATCCTCTTACACAAAAAGTACATACCTACACAAAGTGTATACCAAAACATTTCTCCAACACAAGTCTTCCTGGCCTGCCAGGCAATACTGTAAACTGTACCTAATATAACTTTTAAATTCATGTTAACTACTCCACTTTCAAACTTTTAGTTGTCAAATCTGTACTTCATGTGTTTTTAGTAAGAGTAACTCCCCTTGAACCACACTTTGTCCAAAGCAAGACCAATATGCTATCTTTTTTTCTCTCCTGCATTTATTGAACTAGAAGATTTGCTAAGCTAGTTCACTCAGTCAAAACCCTGTTTCGAAAGTCTACCAGTATTCTTATCAATTAAAAATTTGATATATTCTGCACCTGTATGACTAATGAAATTCACACATTTGCATGCTTGCTAAAAACGTTCCAGTAAAAAATGAATATTTCTCAATAACTTGCTTGGCAATAACAAGCAGATAAGTTTAGCACTCACTCAGTATACTTCTTCACAGAATTACTTCTCATAAGCTTTCCTAATGCAGATAAGAACAACGTCTTTCTTTGTTTTCCCCACACAATTTTTTTCCACACTTTCACAGAGAAAACAAAATATTGAAAGGAAAATGAGAACCATGAACAGCAAATAAATTTTAACTGCAATTCTAAAGTAATGACACCAATACCTTTGTTAATCTTCACCAGTAGCCATATACTGCACAAGTGTTACTTCAAATCACACACTGGGAAGGGAAACCCTTGGACCCTACTGTTCATGTACCGTAATGTATCTGCAAATAAACCCTGCCCACACATAAGCGACAATCCTTTATTTTTGCAGAATCATCAATTTTAAAACAGTGAGCTGAAAGTGGTTCACAAGCAAGCTCTCTCCAAGCTACGTTACTAAACCTTTACAATAAGGGAGGGGACTTATTTGAGGTTTGGTTTGTTTTGTTTAACGTCCTATTAACAGCCAGGGTCATTTAAGGACGTGGCAGGTTTTGGAGGTGGAGGAAAGCCGGAGTACCCAGAAAAAAAACCACCGGCTTACGGTCAGTACCTGGTGACTGCCCCACGTAGGTTTCGAACTTGCAACCCAGAGGTGGAGGGCTAGAGATAAAGTGTTGAGACACCTTAACCACTCGGCCACCGCAGCCCCTACTTATTTGAGGATATTTAAGACGGTGCTGAATTGTCTACAGTAAACATACCTACATTATCTTACTTGTTGATGCAAATGTAAACATTTTAATATCATGGTTTAGCACTTCAGCATAACATACAGGAACACAGTGATTTCACCTTTAGCAATTCATTTTTTCCCCTTTCGATCTTTCCAATTAAAATGAAAAGCATTAAAAAACCATGATAGGCACCAAAGTATTTATGTATATTAGTATTCAGATTTCAAGTGATACATATTTTGGTTTCAAGTAACTCTAATGCAGCTAATTCTGATATTCTATGATCTTAACATACACATTTATATTTTCAAACTCAAAATCAAAATTTGGTTATCAAAAATTCTTAGCAAAATCAATACGAACGGCAGCCTTTGAGACATTACGATTGTACCTAATAGCTAGATCCTGGAATGAACAATACAAAAATGTTTGTTGATGGCTTTAATAGATGACCACAGTATTGATTGTCTTTGGCATTTGTTCTATACTAGCCCCATAGTGAACTCATAATGACTCGTTAATGATACTCAGTTCAATCTAACAAAGATGCCCAATTTTGCTGGCTTTTTTCAAGTACAATGTAACATTAACTTTTTCTATGAAAATTTTGCAAATTTGGTTGTCAAACATGTCATAACTAAGTATTTGATCTCTGGTAGCATTACTGTTTAGAAAATTTCGACAAATACATTCCATAGTTATTACATATACAAATGTACCAGGCCTGTGGAATTTTTACTAAATTTCAGCATCATGTCTCCTTAAGAAGCTGATACATAACTCACTGTCACACACCTGAATCTAATTCAATCCTGAACCACACAAACATCATAAACTTTGATATGTTGGGAACATAATCAATTTCACTGATGGAAAATTAAGTGCAATTTAAATTAAACATACCTGTTTTAATAATTTTGCACTTAAAAATGATTTTGGTGAATTCTAAAAATGTGCTTCAAGGAAATAACATTGAAAGGCAAACAGTGAGCTGTTAATCCAAAGCCAACAGGATTCCAAA
This sequence comes from Pecten maximus, assembly GCF_902652985.1. Taxonomy (NCBI): domain Eukaryota; kingdom Metazoa; phylum Mollusca; class Bivalvia; order Pectinida; family Pectinidae; genus Pecten; species Pecten maximus. The sequence continues at coordinate 7,180,591 of NC_047030.1, forward strand.
AATAATAAGTTATATACAGTTGTAATTACCTAGAAATTTCTATTTTAAAGTTTCGTTATTTTCTACTACAGTATTTTTTTGAGGACAGAATATACCCTGGGAAAAGGAATACCTTTAATTAAAAAATTATCAAGAAAATTAAAATTTGTTTCTTAATTTCCATTCATCCTTTTTACTTCATATTTTCAAAAACAGAAATTTAATTAAACCATCAAATGAAATAGTTATTTTGTTGTAAGTACTTATTTCAGGATACTGATAGAGTTTCTTATTCTTAAAATTTTGACTATAATCAGGATTCCACTTAACAAAGGTTTATCAAAATGTACACAACAGGAAAATCTTACATTTATTATATATCATATATAACATTCACTTCTGAAATGTAGACACTGACAGTATTAAGATTTCTCCTTCTATGGACTTATTAGCTAAAATATAGCACAAAACAATTTTCTGTCCTTAAAATGTTGTCGCGCTGAATCTCCCACTTTGAACAATCCCTTGGTTGGAGATCTCCCACTTTGAACAATCCCTTGGTTGGAGATCTCCCACTTTAAACAATCCCTTGGTGGGAGATCTCCCACTTTGAACAATCCCTTGGTGGGAGATCTCCCACTTTGAACAATCCATTGGTGGGAGATCTCCCACTTTGAACAAATCCTTGGTGGGAGATCTCCCACTTTGAACAATCCCTTGGTGGGAGATCTCCCACTTCATACAATCCCTTGGTGGGAGATCTCCCACTTTAGCATCTCTAGGAGGTGTCAACCCTGTTAGTCTTTATCTGGTACTTACAATTATCTGAAATGATCGAGCTATAATTTGGAAGAAAAAAAATATCCCTTGAATGGCTGAAATATGATTTATGTCAACAAAGATAATTGATATTCATTAATATTGATGTAGTAGATTGTAGTGTGTACGAGTACTCTTAATAATATTGATACGCTATGCTCTACTGTACTTTAATTGTCAACATCTGGTAAGTATCACTGTTTGTTCAATGTTTTAATTCAATGTTGATGCTAAATGAGAGATGACATGAAAACAAATACCACAGGTAATTCAAGCAGACTAATTCAACATCAACTGTTCCACAATGTTTCAAAAATTGTTTACCAGAAATATCATCAAGCATGAATTTTCATGTAGGTATTATAAACTTTAACATCAGTTTACAAATTAATTTCTTACAAAATTCATCCAATGTCTTAAGAATACGACATCACATGTACAGCTATCATTTTAAAATAGGTCCACTTCCTAAAAGTGTTTTGCAAATGTATGGAAGAAAAAATTTTAAAACGAATTTTGCATTTGAGACTATTTGAAACATGTATGAATTTTAAGTTTTCTGCTTATTGGTTCAAAAACAAATAGTAGCTGATGAAAAAAGATTACAAACAGAAAAAGTAATGATGAATACTTATAAATAACATCATGATGATCAACATGGGCACCAGCAGTTCAAATCTTGCATATGAAATGGGTGTTTTGACTTCAGGCTCATTTATGAACACAACAAATATGTATACATATACAAATGTATGTATAATTGTTTACTTTAGTTAATCTTTTATGGCACAACCTTACAATGAGAGTAAACATGTAACAATACACAACAGCTTCCTCCAACTCCGGGGGTCACGTTCACGTAGGCTCTCTCAAGGTATTGCTAGGCGAGAACGACACCCTTGGACTTTGAAGGTGGATATGGAGTCTACCCAGGAATAGTTGATTGTGCAATGGTTGGTCTGTTTACTGAGTTCTATGACAATGTACTGTATTCTAACACAGATATAGCACTGTGTAAAGTCACACCAAATCACATCAACTTATTTCTCAATAGTACACTACCATCTTTGGTTCCCTTGGTGTGTTATTGCCAATTCTCAAAATTCCCAGAAATGTTCAGGGTTTTCTTTATGAAACATTTTTAGGTCTTGTGGTATATATTATATTGAGAGTCAATCAAAATATTGTCCAAGAAATTATTGCCAATACTGAAAATTCCCTAAAATTTCCTATTGTATACCAAACATCATGATCATTGGCTACTTCTGTTTGTATTATTTGAAAGAAAAACTAAAAATAGTCCAAGAAGTTATTGGCAATTCTCAAAACGCACTGATTTTTCCTATTTTTAACTTAAAGCTTAAATCTTGAATTACTCAAAATGTTTACCTTGTAACTAGACAATTATATTGCTACACACACTTTCTGAGAAGCTGAGCTAAAGCAACGTTTCAGCATTGAAGCTGACAGAAAATTAGCAAATTGTACTGCAATCAATTAGGGACTAAATGTGAATTATAGAGAACAGATTTTTACGTTACACATCTGTAGTTTGGGTTTTTATAACATACATATCAATTTTCCTGATAAATGTAGCAAGAATTTGTAATAAAAGAAAATAAAGGTGACATTATGAGGTGTAAAACAGGGTAATTGCTTCACATACCTGTAGATATGCTGGTTAAGTGATCTTAAAATGACAGTATATGGATATTTAATATTCCTGATGTTTTCTATGGAATGGGCTCAAAGTAATGCATGTAAATTATATACAGTATTTGTATAATAAACTTCGTGTAAATTTGCAAGAAAAATAAAAAAAAATTCCAACTGAAATTGAACTGAATATGAAAAAAAGACATCACTTATTAAAAAAGAGTGTTACTTAATTCTCTCAGCCATTTGAAAAGTGTTTTTTTTCTTAATAAAATATGATTCTGCCTGTCTAGTGATTATTTGAAACTAGATCATTTCTAATAAAAGTGATGTTCACCTGGACAGTTATATTGACAGGAAGATGTTCACTATATCTAAAGTTGTGTATGCAAGTTTGGTGTTCATGCAGGTAAGATGAATGCTGGATTCTGGAATGATGGATTTCAACATCCTTTAGGTCTCAATGTGCTTGGAACCATGAATACAGCATGGTTACCAATGGTAACCAAGATCACACTCTGGTTACCATGGTGAAGGTTGTCACAGGTAACCAGTTATGATATGGTTCACTGTTGTACATACAATGTTCAATCTGGTTGCCAATGGTAAAATTACACCATATTCTAGACCTCCTGGTAACCATAACAGTTTCACTGAGGGTTAAATGGTTACCTAGAGCCACATGGAATTTATCAAGGAACCACAGCTGCAAATCTCTGCTCAGTTGCCAAGGAAACTTTGATTCATTATTACTATTGTTCCAATGACTTTGCTTCAGATCCTTGAATCACTTTCACACTGCATATGAAAATTGCCATGGTAACATCAGACAGAACAGTCCATTCTAGTAAGGAGGGGTACCACCACTTGGCTGTATGACTAGGTTCACTATTATTGCAACCTGGAAAAAGAAAGAAAAAGGATTTAAAAATAACACATTAAAAAAAATTGCAGTCTTTATTGAGGTACACTGTATATGATCTAATAAGATGTATATTTTGAATCCTCACAGAGTGCCCTTAATGGAAATATTTTCAATAAAGTTTTGATACAAAATCAGGATTGGAAAAATAACTTTACATTTTTGCCTCAAAATGGAAAGCCTATTTCGTTTCCCAAGAAATCACTATTTCCGTCTAATTCTATGCGGGCCTGAAATCGTACTCACCACAATCATATTGTCTCCAATACACTACTAAAGATCCCATGTTTATATCTTTTTTTTTTTTTAATTATGCCCCATAAATCACCACTTATTATTCAGCTGGTCTGTATCAGGGTTGGTGTATGTTTTAAAATAAGAATTTTACCAATTTTTAAATCAATTTTTGGCATTTTATATCATTGGACAATATCAACTCAAATAAGCTTCCTCCCTTATTGTAAAATTTAAAGTTTGGGGTTGGTTTATTTTCCAACCGCGTTTATTCTAGTTTTAATTGACCCTGCAAAAATGAGGAAGGGGGCTAATTATTGGACAGGGGCTTATTTGGGGATATATATGGTAATTAATTTTGATGAGACTGAAAAAGCACTCACCTGTATTATTTGTACCTGTACTTCTTCAGACAGTCGTTGCCAAGGTCAACAACATAGACATGATGGTCTGAGGTTGTTGCTAGGCCGCTCGGACGTCGAAGCTTGTCATGGAAACTATCGATACAAAACTGAAGCTTCCCGCTGGAGTTGAGAACCTGAACAAAACTTTTCCCCTTTTCTGTTTTCGTAGCGAGGATGAAGCCCCCTGCATCTACATTGAGTCCACCAAATTGGCCTTTGCTTTGATCAGGAATGACCCTAGAGAACTTTCCATCCTTACTGAACACCTGTACTCTATGGTCAGCGACTAGAATTTCATCACATTTGCCTACAGCAACAGCATACATAAGTTTGAACTGTCCTTCTTTGTCTCCCTTGCCTCCGAAGGTAGTGTTGAGTTTTCCGTTGCCATCAAATATAAAGACCTTGTTGGCACCATTGTCTGCCACTATAAACTCGCCTTTGCTGTTAACGGCAATGTCTATTGGCTCAACAAAATCTGGGTTTGTAAACTTCTTGACTAGTTCTCCATCTTTTGTTACCACGGTGATGTACTTTGTCCGCCAGTTGACCAGAGCGAGGTTTCCGTCTGGTGTTAGAGACAGCCCTGTTCCACTCTGATTTTCCAACCCAAGGGGACCTATATGGCCTACAAAGTCGCCCTTGGGACCAATTACCTTGATGCGACTGTTACCCGTGTCAAGAACATAAATGTTTCCAGCCTTTTCCGTCACAACTCGGACTGGCTGCACAAATTTTTCATCACCTGAACCTCGTGATCCAAATTTCCACACAGGATCTTTATGTTCAGAGACATCTATCACAAAAGGGCTTCCTCTGATTGGACGATTGAAGATGCTGACAAAAACCTTGATCTTGCCGGCTTTTGGTGGCACATATTGCACTTCATAGGTTCCATTCTCATGATCTCGGATCTTTGACTCGACAAGTTCACCCCGATCTGTTCGAACTTCCGATGTCACTGGATCAGCACCACTGGTTCGTGGGTTGCCATGGTAATCAACAGTGGTAACCTTAACTGAAGATTTCAAGTGCGTGATTGCTTCACCGACTTTTCCTGTGCAGAGAGATGGAAATGTGGTACTAACTTTAATTCTGCCGAACTCCGTCAGAGCCTTTGTGATGTCTTTATGAGCATTGTTGTGTTTGCACTCGTACTTGATAAAAGAATTTTCTCTTGGTTCAGACAGTGATGTGGTTGTGTCTAACTTTTCATTTAAGTCACCAATTTTTTTGGTAATGTTCCTAACCTCTACCTGGTATTGAAGCCCATCACATTCAGCTTGAACTTTCTCTTTTTCAGTTTGGATCAAATCTAGTTGTTCTCGGAGAATTTTACGTTTATCCTCACGAACTTTGCGAACTTTTTGTAAACATTCATGTCGCCTTTTATCAACAGAAGCAATGAGATCTTGGAAGGAACGGTTGATAAGTTCTACAGTTTTTTCTACAGAAGACTCGAGATTTTGTACTTCTGAAGAGACATTATCATAAGCATGGTTCAAGTTTTTGATACATAAATGAGCCTTATACAGCAAAATCTCTGACATTCTTTTAATTGCAATTGAGAAAGGTATCACAGTATGTTCGCTTGCTCCTCGTCCATTGTGTTCCCCGCCTGCACACTGTGTACAAAACACAGAATCGCAGGTTTCACAAAACAGCAATTCTTGCTGGGGATGTGAGGAACATTTTGGTATAACGTCACGCCTTTGTTGGGACATAAGGTCCAGAAGCTGGTTGACAATGAAACTTGGTGGAAATGATGTAACTCCTCCTCTTGGAATTCCAATGTGCTCACGACAAATTGGACATCGGAAATAGCCTGTGTCTGTAAGTTGTGCTTCCACGATACGCTGTAGACAGCTTTTACACACTGTGTGGGAACAGGGGAGGAGTTTAGGTGAGCACTCGAGATGGTCGTACACACACAGGCATGTCCCACACGTCAGGAAACTGTCGTTAAAATCTTCATAATTGATGGACACAGTCTCAACTAGAGTAGATGACATCATATCTGAAAAGACAGGAAAGGAATAGCAAACATTAGTAATGACATAAATCACAAATTTGTTAAGATTTTGATGTAGTTAGGAGATATTGAGCAGCTGTCTAGAATAAGAGAAGCAGGATATGGGTTTAAAATAAAGCTGTGTCCAGGTTGTATCCTGTAACAGGGTAAAGGTGTGTTCAGGTGTATCCTGTATAACAGCTAGGGTAAAGGTGTTTCTTGTAACGGGGCAAAAGTGTATACTGTAACTGGATGTCATCTCCATAATGATAATTAACAAACCAAGTGATGAAATTACCATCACTCACCAATTGTGAAATTAATAGCCAAGAATGGTAAATTATTCCCTTGGTGGTGGTAAAACGGTAAAATGTAGGTCAGAGTGAATATCAAGGTTTGACTCCCCCTAGAACACTCACCTTTCACCAAGACTACCAAGGTTTGACCCCCCCCCCCCCCCCCAGAACACTCACCTTTCACCAAGACTACCAAGGTTTGACCCCCCCCCCCCCCCCCCCCCCCTAGAACACTCACCTTTCACCAAGACTGCCAAGGTTTGACCCCCCCCCCCCCCCCTAGAACACTCACCTTTCCCAAAGACTACCAAGGTTTGACCCCCCCCCCCCCCCCATAGAACACTCACCTTTCACCAAGACTACCAAGGTTTGACCCCCCCCCCCCCCCCATAGAACACTCACCTTTCACCAAGACTACCAAGGTTTGACCCCCCCCCCCCCCCCCCCCCCCATAGAACACTCACCTTTCACAAAGACTACCAAGGTTTGACCCCCCCCCCCATAGAACACTCACCTTTCACCAAGACTACCAAGGTTTGACCCCCCCCCAACACTCACACTAGAACACTCACCTTTTACCAAGACTACAAATGTTTGACTCCCCCACAGAACACTTGTGTTTAACCAAGACTACTAAAGTTTGACCCCTGATGGACTCAAACAGATATGGGTTGCCTTTTCATCAGCAAATCAATCACATACTACAATCACACTTTTTCACACAAGATAAAACTACAGATCACATATAATAGAACATCCAACTGATGGCAAAAATAGCATAGACTTAATATAGATCTATATAAAAACCTCTCAAAACCTTTTTTCTTATTGATTATCAACTTTATACCATCCTGCAAAAAGAGTGCCAAGTCTCTGTCAAAGAGAGGACGGTTAGGGTGAGTCATGTACATGTATTCGGCTATAGCGAGACTGCTACACATCTTTGTACACACACACATATATATATATATCTACACAATCAATACTGTATACAAGAAACAATGTAATCCCACTTCTCCTGTATACAACTTCTTACTGATTAAACCATGTCTGTATTTTATTCAGAAAATCACCATATCTTCCCAAACAACAAAATAGCACTTAAAACAAGATTACATCTAGATCTACAGAAACAGAAATAAGATTTCAATCATGAGGTTTATGAAAATATATGGAAATGAAAAAGAAAAACAATTGGAAATTGCCTGGTTTACAGGTAATAAAACGATGTTACAGAATGTAATAAAGGTGTAATTGAAAAATAGAGAATTACTAATTTGTCACCCGTGAAAATGCATCCATTTAAGTTAATTAAGTACCTAGGTTGATCCGACCTCTACCCAATAGAACATTTATGGGACAAGTTGGGCAGAAGGATAAGACTTAGGCCGAAACCCTTCCATCAATGTCACTCAGTTGACATTGACATTGGAGTTGGATGAGGAATGGAACCAAAAACCATAGAGGAGGGTCGATACCCAGTTAAATTCAATACACAAAGAGTCCGTTCAACCAGGACAGCTCATTGGGGCATACATGATATCAATGGGCCGTGAATGGCTACTCATTTTGCAAGGGGTACCCTTGGATCAACCAGAAAATTAACTAGGGTACTAGATGTAGACATGGATGAAATTTCCACAGACTACAGAGTGGTTCCTTATCTTTCAATTACACCAATATTACATTCTATAACATCTTTTTATTTCCCATAGTAAACCGGGTGATTTCTTGTTGTGTTTTGTTTTTCTTTCAATATACTTATAAATGTAGTGTCCAATTATACAGCTATACATACTAGTGACCTTTAACATATCATCACCAATAACATATTGTAATGAGAAATGGTTCATTTAGCTCATTTCCTTGGAGTGCCATATTTATCCTATAAAAATCCCAGGTGGCCATCCGTCAACATTTAGCTTATTGCTAGCTATATAGATAACATTTCTATGTAATGTGTCATTGGTAATGTGTTATTTAGTATTTCTGTGTGTGACATCAGTACTATCTAATATCAAGTATGCCTGTTTGTGACCTTGGTTTGTGACCTTGGTAATATCTATTATTTAAGCATGCCTGTTTGTGACCTTGGTAATATCTATTATTTAAGCATGCCTGTTTGTGACCTTGGTTTGTGACCTTGGTACTATCTATTATTTAAGCATGCCTGTTTGTGACCTTGGTTTGTGACCTTGGTAATATCTATTATTTAAGCATGCCTGTTTGTGACCTTGGTTTGTGACCTTGGTAATATCTATTATTTAAGCATGCCTGTTTGTGACCTCAGTATCGTCTACTTGGTGTAATTAACTAGAACTCCTCTCATTACAGAACCTACAACATGATAAACATCACCCATCATGTAAAAAAACAGCCATTATGAGTTGGCAGCATGCTACCATGAGCCAAGTAATTAATTACTTTTTACAATAAAGTGAAGGGAAATACCAGGACTGCAGTCATAGTAAGAATTCTAGATTAAAACAATCTACAATATCTACTAAAGAAATACCCCATTTCACTGGATTTCACTGGTTTTTTCATTTTATCCCACAAGAAATAACATAAGATGGTTGTCAGCATGCCTAGTTCTTAAAGAACAAGGCATCGCATGTGATACAAATCCCCTCGCATGCCAGGTTTATACCCAACAAAATATCCTGCAATAATTTAAAGCCCTGAGGCCTTAACTTGTTCAAGGTACATGTGTTCTTGTACTTGACAAATAGATGAAGTTGGATTGAAATCCATTAAATAATGAAGTCACTAGAGCGCTGACAAAGATTTTCTATAAATAGTAATGATAGCCTCATCCTTGACCTTGCCACCATGAAATGCGAATCCGGTCAAAGTAATTTCATAACTGACCGATATATGAAGTTTAATTAAAATGCATTAAACAATGAAGTCGCTCTAGTGCTGACAAACATAAGGTGAACATACCAACATACATGTACGTATGTAGGAAAGGATCAATATATGCCCTCCCAGTTCCATCACTAGGTCATAATGAAAACAAATCAGCAAGCCCAGGGTTATCTGGAGGCTGGGTCTCATTGTAGAAGCTGGTGGCTACAGTGATCTTAACATGGGGGAAAGGGGGGAGATTCCAGGAAAATATGGCCATCAGTTATGACCTAGATTCAAAATCTTGAAAAGCTTCTTCTATTTTCAGAATCAGTAACCTTGATCTCATGCCTGAAAAACAATACGGGTCATCCTTCCATGATGATCAATCTTATTATTGGAACATTTATGTGTGAAGAAGCCAGCGATTAGAATGTGATGCCTGACCTAGATCAAAAATCTTTGAATGCTGGGCCCTAATTTGACACTGTTAATTGCTAATAATGTTGGATGAAATGAATTTCTGCATTAATTTGATAGGCTCCATTACTTTCACTGCCAAAATCAATTACCACCAGCATGTCACAAACTTAGCAAAAAGTCGCACACAGTTTTTTATCATCACAAATTCATATACATGTATTTGTATAGTGATACAGGCATTCAGCTACTGTGATTTGGATTGATGCACATGTAAGGACTTGTATAAATTTCCACAGTCAAGTATGACACTCTTATATTCCGAATGCTTTTTAGTCCAAAGGCCCAATAGTCTGCAATTCTGATAGTCCAAAGGCCCAACAGTCCAAAGGCCAGATAGTCCAAAGGCCCAACAGTCCAAAGGCCTGATAGTCCAATGGCCCAACAGTCCAAAGGCCAGATAGTCCAATGGCCCAACAGTCCAAAGGCCAGATAGTCCAATGGCCCAACAGTCCAAAGGCCTGATAGTCCAATGGCCCAACAGTCCAAAGGCCTGATAGTCCAATGGCCCAACAGTCCAAAGGCCAGATAGTCCAATGGCCCAACAGTCCAAAGGCCAGATAGTCCAATGGCCCAACAGTCCAAAGGCCTGATAGTCCAATGGCCCAACAGTCCAAAGGCCTGATAGTCCAATGGCCCAACAGTCCAAAGGCCTGATAGTCCAATGGCCCAACAGTCCAAAGGCCTGATAGTCCAATGGCCCAACAGTCCAAAGGCCTGATAGTCCAATGGCCCAACAGTCCAAAGGCCTGATAGTCCAATGGCCCAACAGTCCAAAGGCCTGATAGTCCAATGGCCCAACAGTCCAAAGGCCTGATAGTCCAATGGCCCAACAGTCCAAAGGCCTGATAGTCCAATGGCCCAACAGTCCAAAGGCCTGATAGTCCAATGGCCCAACAGTCCAAAGGCCAGATAGTCCAATGGCCCAACAGTCCAAAGGCCAGATAGTCCAATGGCCCAACAGTCCAAAGGCCTGATAGTCCAATGGCCCAACAGTCCAAAGGCCTGATAGTCCAATGGCCCAACAGTCCAAAGGCCAGATAGTCCAATGGCCCAACAGTCCAAAGGCCTGATAGTCTGAAGGCCCAACAGTCCAATGGCCCCAAAAATAGCATGCCTTAGTAATATTATTAAATAGTTTTACATCAGCATTAGGACTTTTTTCCTTCTAATTTCCTTTTATATATATAATAGATAATAAATTGTTTTTATCCTTATAAGGACGAATTATAAAAGTAAAATAAAAAAACAACTCTCCGTTAGCGCTTTCATCGCGTCATGGCGACTCTTCAGAATGATATATATTCTGTTATACTTGTGATACACATGTTATACCCAATGGGAGACCATTCATACATGTATGTATATAACCAATCATTCATGTTACAACATTATACCTATTTTTGGACTATCGGACCTTCAGACAATTGGGCCTAAATTGGACTAATGGGCCTTTGGACTATAGGACATTTCGAATATAAGGCGGTCGCACAGTCCAGATATGCATTATATATCTCTAATATATATGGGTCACACTTTGAGAATTCATGTCAATCCCTGTAAAACATTGCTTGAAAATCACTTAACATTAGCAACCAGTGGGTTTGATTTTTCTATCAAATTCAAACTTGAGGATGTCTGTAGAATAAATGATGTTTGTAGCATTATCTTTCTTAAGAAAAAAAATTAATATCAAGCAAAATACTTTGATATTTAGATATACAACCAGTACTGGTCCAGAATTCTACACAGAAATATCAGACATTCTACTGATAGTATCAGCTTATAGATAGTTAGTGATTTATAAAGTTTGATACAAAAAATAAAAGACAATGAAATATTTGACAATAGAATGTACAAGATCCCAAATCATTCTAAATCTACCACTACATTAAAAGTTACATTAATGTTGATAATAAAAACAAACACAATGAGTTATAATCATCCATTTCTACTTACCAAAACACAGATGAACAAAATTCTCTACGATTCAAATGTACACATCTATTTCAAACCAAACAAACTAGCCATTTCTACTGAAACATGCAGTTTTAGTATAGATTCTCTAGCATTCAAACACACTATATATATAATCCAGTATATCCGTGCATTTACCATGAGATCTACCAACATTTATTAAATCACTACAAAACCACACAATTAAAATATTAATTATAACACTCAAACAATTACTACAAACAACATGCCAAAACTTTTATCCTGAACTCGAAATGAGATACAATTCTAACATGCTCTATTGGTTAATCTTAAAATCAAACTCATGCATTAACTTGTGTTTTATCAATTAACTTCCAAACACAGCAGATTCTAAAGAGCTCAGTTGCACAATCACCCATTACATGTAAAATTTATATTTATTAGTCAAAAATATTGTTTTCAATTTGAAATTGTTTTATGACAAATTGCATTCAGGAATTTCGAGATTTTCAATTTTAATAAGACTATTCAGTACCCAACATTTATTTTATGTATAATTTATAACATTATATTAATATTTAAAAAGAAATGTATTAACTTGAATTAATTATTTTTATAAGCTAAGCAGATTAGTCAACTGTCACCCACTTAAATAAAGTCTCTGTTTTTCATTGGGCAGCTGCCTTTCAGTGTTTGTAGACATGTGACTATTTTTTTGACATGTGACTATTTTTTGGACATGTGACTATTTACTTGATATCAACCATATTATGCATGGGAGGGTCAAATGGAAGCAACTTATCAATCATCCTCGATTTGTTGATCTAAATATATGTCAATTTGTTATATCTCCAAACTCATGTGTTACCTGAAATTGCCAGATTCCGATTGGAAGTACAATGTACCTCTTTGATTTTGATATGGAAGAATATAGGAAACTCTTGTCCTAGTATACAGAGTTATTGCCCTTTTTTTTAATACAATGTCTGTTTTTATGGGTTTATCTCATATTCCATCCATTTAGCATTGCCCGATTTTATATGGTAGTACCTCTTGGGTAGAAATGTTGTCTAGTAAAACAGAGTCTGTGTTCTGCTACACAGAGTTATTGCCCTTTGTTAAAAGTGTGTCAATTTCTCCGGATATGGAAAATTTAATGTGTCATCTAAAATTGTGAAATTTTCATGTTAGTACCTCTTGGGTTGAAGGAGTGTCTTGTAGTGAACTCAGGTCTAAATGTACTCTATTATATGTAGAGTTATTGCCCTTGATTTTAAAAAAGATATGGGATTAAGAATGGCTAAAGAAAACTAAAACAAATCATAAAATCATGGTAAATTTTCATGAATGATGGTGCAACAGGATCCCTGAAATTCCACGCTACATTGTGAATTGGTTCTAGCCACACACAAACGAGTTTTGAGTTACTTACACAGAGTACAAGGTGAGACAAAGCACCTCCAGCTATATGAAGTTTCTGTAAACAGAGCAGATCACTGATTGGGGTATTGATCGGGACAGCCTGTTACACAGCGATCTGTGTGGCTGTGATTACTTGACAAATCAACTATAATCAACCTATAAAACTACTATGTAACATATGTCTATCAAACAGTGGTGAAATATGATCGTTTACGCGCTCGATGAATATTGAGTGATGTCACATGTATATATGTTGTTACATGCTTACTGTCTACTCATGTCATATGTTTAGAGACTTGTTTTGCTAAAAGTACAGACAAATACAGAATAGATTAATTTAAAAACTGGTTAGTATTATAGTCTTACAATTAATTACTAATTAAAACAGAATGTTACACTATTGGCTGGTTTCCTATGATGTACAGCTGTCTGAATATAGGTTTGTCTACTATATGTCTGTTGCAGAAATTATGTGAAGATCAAATTACCTATTGAATGAAAACATGCACTTAATGATACCTTTTGGCCAGAAGAGTCGTACTTAAATGAGAATTATGAGGACATCTGCTTCCAGCATGAGTTAATATCTACCTGAACTAGTTCATCTGGTACAAATAAGTGAGTCATACATGTATATATGTTTCACTTAAGAACTTCGCAGTGCCACCATACTGAAATGTCATTCAAACCTAACTTTACAGTGCCACTATACTGAAATGTCATTCAAACATCACAATACAGTGCCACTATACTGAAAGGCTACCCAACATCACTTCACAGTTCCACCATAACGAAATGTCACCAAAACATCACTTTACAGTGCCATCATACTGAAATGCCACAGAAACATCTCACACTCGTTGTCATATGACATGTGTTGATGACAACATCAACATTGTTATAATTGACTATAAACAAGACAATTCTTATTTCAATTGACCAGTGTATGACAAGCTAGGATAACATTACTGACCAGGATCAACATATTTGTGTTCTGTGTTGAACTAAAGTGACCACATATATGATTTTATTGGTATTCTGCACGAGACTGAATCATCAGGTTTTATATACACTGACATGAATAAGTATAATGATTTCTATACATCCCCAGCCACCCACATCGGGAAATCATATCAAACACAGAGGTATACATCTGAGATTAAGTCAATATAGAGCAAGTTATAATAACTCCTCATGAGCGATACATTTCTAATACGTTGTAAGGTGCAGTGTATGAATTGTGTATGATATATCTCTGTTTGTAACTTGTTGCATGAACCCTGGTTAGTGTTCAAAGGTATATGAACGCTGGTTAGTGTTTACAGATATATGAACCCTAGTTAGTGTTTACAGATATATGAACCCTGGTGAGTGTTTACAGATATATGAACCCTAGTTAGTGTTTACAGATGTATGAACCCTGGTCAGTGTTTACAGATGTATGAATCCTGGTCAGTGTTTACAGATATATGAACCCTGGTCAGTGTTTACAGATATATGAACCCTGGTTAGTGTTTACTGATGTATGAACCCTAGTTAGTGTTTACAGATGTATGAACCAGCTAGTACTGTTCATAGATGTAAGATCCCAGATACTATCTCTGGTATATAGGAAATGTCTCTGTAGATTACTGACAGATCCATGAATACAAACTCTCACAGAGACAGGAAGCAATGTTTTCCCTCAGATGACCAAAGATTTTTTTTTTTATAGCAGCCAAACATGTGGCCACTTGTACACCAATGGTTTTATGACAAGCAATCATTGTACGAAGAATTCACGGCCAAAGACAAATGGACACAAGTCTGGCTGTCGTGTATCTGATCATAATGCACCGAAAGATAAAAGCATCCAAACAACACTGAAAAAGTTACGACATATCTTTTCTACCAGTATTTATAGCCTTGTATTATCATTGTGTTTGTAATTAATTACCATGACAACGACAAGATAATCATCATAAAGAGCTGTCAAACCAACAGACGTACTACAAAAACATTTCTCCGTGCTCTACAGACCCGATGTCAAAACAGTCCTTAAAATGTTTTATACCGCAATCATTACATAGAGAAGTTACAATCTTCATCAACCATAACATAGAGAAGTTACAATCTTCATCAACAATTCAACCATAACATAGAGAAGTTACAATCTTCATCAACAATTCAACCATAACATAGAGAAGTTACGATCTTCATCAACAATTCAACCATAACATACAGAAGTTACGATCTTCACCAACAATTCAACCATAACATAGAGAAGTTACGATCTTCATCAACCATAACATAGAGAAGTTACGATCTTCATCAACCATAACAAAGAATTTACGATCTTCATCAACCATAACAGAGAGAAGTTACAATCTTCATCAACCATTCAACCATAACATACAGAAGTTACAATCTTCACCAACAATTCAACCATAACATAAATAAGTTACGATCTTCATCAACAATTCAACCATAACATAGAGAAGTTACAATCTTCACCAACAATTCAACCATAACATAAAGAAGTTACGATCTTCATCAACAATTCAACCATAACATAGAGAAGTTACAATCTTCATCAACCATTCAACCATAACATAGAGAAGTTACGATCTTCATCAACCATAACATAGAGAAGTTACAATCTTCATCAACCATAACATAGAGAAGTTATGATCTTCATCAACCATAACAGAGAGAAGTTACAATCTTCATCAACCATTCAACCATAACATAGTGAAGTTACGATCTTCATCAACAATTCAACCATAACATAGAGAAGTTACAATCTTCATCAACCATTCAACCATAACATAGTGAAGTTACGATCTTCATCAACCATAACATAGAGAAGTTACGATCTTCATCAACCATTCAACCATAACATAGAGAAGTAATGATCTTCATCAACAATTCAACCATAACATAAAGAAGTTACGATCTTCATCAACAATTCAACCATAACATAGAGAAGTTACAATCTTCATCAACCATTCAACCATAACATAGAGAAGTTACGATCTTCATCAACCATAACATAGAGAAGTTACAATCCTCATCAACCATAACATAGAGAAGTTACGATCTTCATCAACCATAACAGAGAGAAGTTACAATCTTCATCAACCATTCAACCATAACATAGTGAAGTTACGATCTTCATCAACCATAACATAGAGAAGTTACGATCTTCATCAACAATTCATGCATAAAATAGAGAAGTTACGATCTTCATCAACCATTCAACAATATCATAGAGAAGTTACAATCTTCATCAACCATAACATAGAGAAGTTACGATCTTCATCAACCATAACAGAGAGAAGTTACAATCTTCATCAACCATTCAACCATAACATAGTGAAGTTACGATCTTCATCAACCATAACATAGAGAAGTTACGATCTTCATCAACAATTCATGCATAAAATATAGAAGTTACGATCTTCATCAACCATTCAACCATAACATAGAGAGGTAATGATCTTCATCAACAATTCAACCATAAAATAAAGAAGTTACGATCTTCATCAACAATTCAACCATAACATAGAGAAGTTACAATCTTCATCAACCATTCAACCATAACATAGAGAAGTTACGATCTTCATCAACCATAACATAGAGAAGTTACAATCTTCATCAACCATAACATAGAGAAGTTACGATCTTCATCAACCATAACAGAGAGAAGTTACAATCTTCATCAACCATTCAACCATAACATAGTGAAGTTACGATCTTCATCAACCATTCAACCATAACATAGAGAAGTTATGATCTACATCAACAATTCAACCATAACATAGAGAAGTTACGATCTTCATCAACCATTCAACCATAACATAAAGAATTTAAGATCTTCATCAACAATTCAACCATAACATAGAGAAGTTACAATCTTCATCAACAATTCAACCATAACATAGCGAAGTTACGATCTTCATCAACAATTCATGCATAACATAGAGAAGTTACAATCTTCATCAACAATTCAACCATAACATAGAGAAGTTATGATCTTCATCATCAATTCAACCATAACATAGCGAAGTTACGATTTTCATCAACAATTCATGCATAAAATAGAGAAGTTACAATCTCCATCAACAATTCAACCACAACATAAAGAAGTTACGATCTTCATCAACAATTCAACCATAACATAGAGAAGTTACGATCTTCATCATCAATTCAACCATAACATAGAGAAGTTACGATCTTCATCAACAATTCAATCTATTGATTAAGGATTTTTATAACCACGCTCTTTCTGAAATCACATGTTTAAATCAATTTAAATGCTCAGGTAGGTAAGCAACGGGGCCCCACTATATGCCTGACAATATATCTCCAAGCCTTGGAATATGGGAAGTAATATATATATATAATCACATGACATTTCAGAAAGTTGGGCCTTCTATTAATGTCATTGTATGATATACTTTTGAGTATAATTCTGGTAATAGTTTTCAAAATAATCAAATGAAATCATATACGATCATGGATGAAAGAGTCAAAATCTAAGTACTGAATTCATAATTGATACTGAAAACTTTCATCCATGTAGGATACAATTTATTCAACTAAGGTGGCAATCAAGTCACACAAAGGGCAATAACTCTTTAAACAGAGCTGTTGGAGAACAGCATAGCTCGTCTCACAAATATTTATCAATAAATAATCATAATATATTAATTGGTATGGTTTCGCAAATTGCATTAATAATATTTATATTGTTTACCTGATCAGATTGTGTTTTGTGAATTCATGCTATTTTCAAAACCATACCTTTTATATACATATGTAAATTATTTATTGACAAACATTCGGGAGACAAGCTATGCTGTTTAGATTGAATGAATATATTAAATACAAATGTAATTGCTTTTGGACCCATTTCTCCCAATTTTTTGATAAAATATTATCCTAATGAGAATTGTCTCCCTTGAAAAATGTGGACCGGTATAAATTGTCTAATGTGAGCATTTTCACATTGTTTTTTTTTTTTTCAGTTTCACTTCAAGAAGGGATAGTGTAACTGCAGAGGGACTCTTTTACCAAATATCAGCACCCTAGTACAATCACAAAGTGATGTGTAAATAGCTTTCAACACTTGCACAAAAATTTAAAAAATCTGTTTTTTTCCCGAAAAATCTTTTATTTTAACTCCAGCAGGGGATAGTTTAACCCCCACAGGAACCATATTACCATAAATTACTATGCCTTTCTACACTTGCACCAAAAACTTAACATTTGAAAAACCAACGCCGACGCAGGAGTGACAACATAAGCTCTCACTCTTCTTCGAAGAGACGAGCTAAAAATGTGGCACAGTTCTTTCCAAACACCTTAACACCTATAAAAGATGATGGATTATAGGCGAATCTGATCTGTAGTAAAGGACTAGACAATCGCTATTTGAGGTCAGTCCAGTAATTCCATCCATCATGTCTTTTGCATCTAAATCAAATATACTTAAATTAAGGTAATGGTATACTGGACTTTGATTAACCGGGTACCAATCTTCCATTACAGATACAGTAAGAATGTTTTCTTCCAAGGTAACAAAACATGAAACTGATCTTGAAAATAAAGATTTGTGACATATTACACGGTACTAGTTTTGTGCGATACCCGAGTAGAATGATCTTTAAGATAAAGATTTGTGACATTACGCATCTTTGAAAATCTTTAAAATATTACGCAGTACTGGTTTTGTGGGATACCCGAGTAGTGATCTTTAAAAATCTTTAAGATATTACGCAGTACTGGTTTTGTGTGATACAACACAAATACTTAAACACCACAATACAAAACATGCTATCACCTACATTGTGGTGTCTCTATATCTTCTGCAGATGTCGACATCTTGTTAAGAAAATGCTGATATTTCTTCAAACACAGCAACCAATGAAAACGCTGCACTGTTGAACACTGTAGCCACAATAGAATTACGTAATAAACAGGCTCGATGAAATAAAAACCAATATCCTTTCCACATCAGATTCGGGCAACGGTAAATTCTACTGGACGGTCGATCAGTTCATTAGATGGATAGTTCTGAGGGTGTTGTCTCCGTCTGCCAGACCAACCGAGTGCGTTTGAGTATTGAATATTTTCATTCATGACATCCGCTTTACAACAAACGGTTAGGAATGGGTCTACATCCTAGCCTGGATCAATTCTAGACAAATACAATCCAATTATTGTACCAGTTGACGTTTGACTGTAGGTATCTACTGAAGAATAGGTATAACTTTAGACGGTCAACATAACTTACTGGTATGAGTCAACATTTGACTGTAAACATTTGTCTGTAAAAATCCACTTATTTGCACGAGTCAACATTCGACTGTCAACATTAACTTATCTGTAACGGTCATTACATTCGACTGTCAACATCAACTTATTTGTAGGAGTCACCATTTCACTGTAAACATCATATCTGTATCATAAGTCAATGTTTACCTTTGCCCACAAACAATATCACTGTATATATAGTAAATAATAAGTCCTATGATTTTTATTTTTCATCAGGTAGAACGCCATATCATCAATCGGGCAATATAATATCCAGTCCATGGTAGTTTTTATAAGGATAAATACAATCTTTTCCCAAACTTACAGTCTGGCAAATCACAACATAAATGCTATCCTAGCTCTTAAACAGCTGAAATGAACACGACAAGTATTCCATCTTACACAGATATAAGTGACATTTCATTGGACATAGCCAACTATTGGTGATCTTTCCTATAATGAAGATATTTCCGCATTCCATTTCAAATTTGGTCAATAATTGTGTACCCGTTAAGCTCCTGAACCAGAAATCCAATATGAAAAAATAATATTTACAGCAGTCTCAGCATAAAATCTCCTGAAGTAGACATTTACCTATCAAAGCCCACTGTGGGTGGACATGTGATCTGTGTGGTCAGTTCCTGTTGTTGTCGCTATCCACCATTGGTGTTCGAAGCTTTTGTACGGAACGACACCAAAAATATTTATGTGTTAGCAAATATAGCTTAACACTCGCAATTATGTATTAACGTCAGTGTGTTAGTATTACAATGCAGTTCCTTGAATAACGCCTACACTCACCACAGCCATATTGCTGCACAAAGTCCTATGGCATCTTGTACTGCTGTTGTTAGTTACAGAAAAATCAATAAACACATATGGAACAGTATAACCAAGAGAAACAAAAAAAAAATTTTTGGCATGTCATGGATTTCTGACTTTGACATAATCAATTTCACAAATATAATTACGAACTCATTTATAGAATAAACCTCTCATGATTTATTACATATGTCTATACCAGTATTTCATCATCTGAAAGGACGGCACTAAAATTGAGACCGCATCCATAACGACGATTAGCAAACTACACAATATATCCCCAACATCAATTATTGATAATGTTTGAACAAGATTAATTCTATTCCAAACTTCCATTTACTACTAGCTAGTGTGTTTATTGAGTTAATGTCTAAAAATCAATTGACTATTAACATGGCAATCAGAAATGATGGCCACAAAATTATATATATTCACTATTAAACAATTACTGTACTTGTTCTACGTATGAATATAAACTATTCATTCCATCAGCCAATTCAGATATATGAGATGATTGGATATATGTAAGTGATTTATTAATGTTCATTACTGCTGATAGAAGCAATATCTCAAAGAATTAGCCTAGTCTGTAAAAATGTTGGTCAGGAGTGATTCGTAAATAAGCCCAGCCCTCATATTTACGCACATCCAAAAGAGACTTTTCTGAAATAAGCCCAGCCCCAATATTTACACCCACCCAAAAGAGACTCAAGAGCTTGACTTTTGAAAGCACAGTCCCCATGTTAAAGTGACTTTTCTGAAATAAGCCCTGTCCCCATGTTAACTCCCACACTAAAAAAACTTTTCTGAAAACCCAGTCCCCAAATTTACTCCCATTTAAAAGAGGTTAGTTCCCCTTAAAACCGGTAAAACATTGAAAAAGTCATGTCAAGATAACTATAACAAAACCAGACATATTGAATGCATGGACAATATTTGTCAATATCAAATACAGTTATACGATATTACTGCCATCTGGTGAAATTCCCATGACACTCGGCATATGTTGCTGATAAAACAACTGTGCAGCAGACATCTCCATGTGTATTGATCATTTACATTGTGTTGTTGTCAGACATTTTTTTTTTCTAAATCGTTTCAGTTTTGGTCTTTTTTATTTTCTTTTTTTTAACTTGCTAATGTGTTTGTACCATTCATGTGATTAGTAAATTACTTATTAATGTTGAAATACATTTAATATCCAGTAAAATAGCATAATGTTTTCTATTTATTACATTTTTAAACATCAATATGATATCGCAACAATGCGTTGAGGATAAAATTATTCTACTTGGTCGGAGATCATTTCAAACTTTTTGTATGTAAGTTTGTATATGAATACTGACACATAAGAAATAAAAATTTGTGTGTGGATATGATCTATTAATGTAAAGAATATAGTATAGAGTAGTCTCCCTTGTATAAAGAAAATAAAGATTTAATAAAAATAAGTTTTTCAGAGTTACTTCCCTTGGCAATGTAGTAAGCTTTCATTCTGATGCCCTGCATTTACAATTATTAAAGAAGAATACATATACACTGGCAAAAAATACGATCAACAAAGGATACATGTTGTACTTGACTTCTAAAAAAACTGTTTTTCTCCGTTGTCTTCCCTTTTTATTTCTTCAAAATAATACTAAAATTTGAAAAAGAATATTAATTCTGTATATTTCAAGACAATTATACTATCAATCAGCTACTGAGCTATGGTTTTTAGTCATATATAGATATAATGATGATATAAACAAGAAGACATTTTTTATGGTGAGGGGGCATTTATTTTATGGAGCTAATTATTATTGATCATGAGGAGGAAAATTAATTACAAGTATTAATATTGGAGTTAAGACCCTGGCCCCCATAAAATGAGGGAGATAATTTCTGCCCTAACAATAGAGGATGTTGCTCTGTAATAAAACAGAACCCCTATGTTAATAAATATAACTAGTTTTACAGCTAGCCTAACTTTATGGCCTAATTTTACACACCATTTTCACACCATGGCTCTTGCCACTGTGATTAGGAGAGTGACACTAATTAGCAGTTATGCAAATGATCAATTGTGATAATCGGTAATGGAAATTAAGTCCAAAAAATTCTAACAATTTCTTAAACACATGATGATTGTAAAGCTTTGCAATTCTACATGAAGGCTGCAACACCTTCTCAGGAAATCGCGAAATATCGCCAATGATGGGGACTTTCATGGAATCACTTTAAAAGCTAACAGGGCTCAATAAATAACTACATTGTATCATGAATAAAATATTACACACATTTTCTGTAAATCCCTTCAGACCTAAGGCTGTATGCATGCACTGCATTTCATCAAAAGACAACATCTCAGGGTTAAGGTCTTCAAGGTCATTAAACTGGACTCAGAAATGTTTAGTCTTACTGTAAATTATCAAAATGTGAAAGATACATTTTGTCCTGAAATGTTATTTTAATTCTGTACAATTTTACAGCTAAATCAGAAAATTAACCAGAAAGTATCTAACTTGATCTACACCAGGTAACATTTAATACAAGTGTGAAAATGTTTTGGCAGAAATATCTACAAATCTTTGATTGAAGGTACATCTTAAAATGTTCACTACAGTATATCTATATATACATAATACAATTACATTTCAGGCCCACTTCTCAGCATTTTTCTTTTGCCTAATAAAGTAATTATAATTTACAAAATCGAATATTTTTCATAAAAAGGACATGAAATGAAGCATTTAACCTATATGTTCCCCATCTAATTTTACATTTTTGATGAAAAAAAAGAAAATATATATACATGTAATGTATATATATATTCTTTTTTTTCAAATCCCACTTTCGATTGATCTATCACATCCATTGCCTGAATATAATACTTAATCAAGAAATTGACTGATATCCAAACACATATGGTTACCAGGGCAACATTGATATACAATATTGACATTCTTGTCATTATAAGCCAATTTAAGACAAAATCTGATCCCCTTAACATTCTATCCTTAGCTTATAACAGTTATCAGACTTCTATCGATTTGTCCTATAGTGTTAAAACATATCTTGGAGCTGCTAATTATCTGCATGATGAGCTTGGATTCCAAGCAAATGTGATTAGTCAGCCTTTTTGTTCCTGAGGCGGATATTCAAGTTAAACTATACTATTATTCAAACAATTCTTTGCAGACACAGCTGGCAGGGGTTTGAGTATTTCTAGTAGCATCACGCATGTGAATCAAGTTTTGATGGTGCAATAATAGGGATCTCCTGCTTAACGAAAAATCAGAAATACTTTTCAAAAATTAAAATGTCTTCATATCAATTAATTTACAGACCATAATGTCGACAAATTTCCTTGTTTGGAATCATAATATTGAATTTAGTAAATGTGTACTTAATTAATGGATTTCAGAATCTCTATGTATCAGATGACAAAAAGACCTGTCAACCTAACCAAACTGATTTAAGTTGTCTCCCATGGATAATTACAATGCCACCAGGGGGCATGACCGATGGTTAACCTCTCATTACCATTCTTCCTACAAGGCATTCTAACAAGAAGTTAATTACTTGATTAATTATTCAATTAATACTTTTTCCAGATAATTGTGATGTGTTGGTTGTGTGTTAGGTGTTTTTCTTCAGAGTGTAAAGCTTAGGATTGTTTTCAGAATTTAATCAATTTCTTCTAAAATTAAAACTAATCATACCCCCATCAGTCAATCTATTGTACTGTTAACACCATGTGACTCGAAATTGACCGATGTTCTATTGTGCAGACATTTTAGATATTTTGTATAATATAGGTTATCTACCTGTAAATAAATGATGATAATTTGAGTTGTGAAATTTGGTGTACATTTTTTTTTACATTTTGCACATTAAATTAAACACACATGTGTATATAATAAAACGTATCCTTGAAAGATAATTTATAAATTAAATACAAATTCATTGTTGTAAGTTTATAAGACCCTCAACAAAATAACCTGACATAAAAGGTCAATGTTAAACTTTGGAACACTATAAATAAATACAGATCCCCCCTCCTATGCTCTAAGTATTTCATATGGAAGCATTCAAGTTTGTGAACAAAAGGAAAATGTGACCTTGACCTCCATAAACACTGTGTAACCTTGACCTTAAATAAGACAGTTGGCCTTGACCTTCACATGCACATAACATAAAAATCACATGTAATTTAAAATAACACACATCCATGTTGTGTTGAGGTATAAATCTCCCAATCATTACCAATGTGTGTAAACATGGCCTAGCTGACACAATACAAACTTCCTGTCAAATATCTCTTTATGTATGACACCCACATAAGGCTAATCATCCCACATAATTCAACACACCAAGTTAAACTTATAGACCAAACAGTTTATACTCACCAGGTTCACAGACATCACATTTTACAATACCTCCAGCTAATGATCACCAAGCTGGACCCAACCATACACTGACCACGTTCTGACCACCCTAGAGGCTGAGTGGTATCAATATTGGACCATTCAGGTAAACTTCATTGGTCAATAAAGAAATCAATATAATATTGGTATAATCATCTTATTTCTGCCAATCTCTGTTCATTCATGCCTCTATGTGTTCCCTGTACTGAAATCAATGTACAGTGTCACTGCTATTTAGGCTTAATACAGCAGGAAATCACTCTACACATTTATAATTAAGGGTGTATGCTACCTTACACTAACAATCACACCTCCTGGATTAAAAGAGTTCCAAACAATGAAATATGTAGTATAATGTTCAAATCATTCTTCCAGAAACCATAAAGTCTTAATTAATGGTGACATTACTGATATTGGGATTATATTCCTGAAAGGATAGGCATTGCAGCTCATTTTATTAAACTCAATATCTGGTAATTGTGTTAAAGTATGGACCACTGTTTGCATTGGTTAATCACTAAAAGGATCTCCACATCAATGCTGGTCAGAAGATGAATCAACTGAACAATTTTTGTGTGGGTTAGAGTCACTTTTCCCTTGATAAATTATCATTTATACTACATATTTAAATTCCTGAACAGTTACAAAAATTAAGTAAAGGAAGGGTGATGAATTAGAGTACCTAAAATCTTTTTAAAAATATATTGTTACATCGCTGGAGAACTTAAAAGGACTTAAAAGGCTGAGACATAACTTTTAAAACTTAAAATGAAGGGGGAAATGTTCAAAACCTATACATAATGCCATAAATTACAAAATAGTGAGGAATTGGGATTTTTCTTTTGCAATTAATTCACTAGCTAATTCTATTTAAATATGAAAGCAATGGGTGTGAGCTGTAGAAACGCAACAATTTGCAGTGAAAATTTTGGGAAACTCTAAGTTTGAGAGATATTCGTGTATTCCATAAAACAATTCAATAGTAATACAATGGGAATTATAAGTTAACTATAATGATTGTGTTCTCAACAGTCACATGATTATAATCCTTATAATTGGTACATTTCCTCCGCTAAATCAATTACCTTAGAACATTGCAGAAATTACAATATATTTTTTTCCGATTATACTAGTGAGAATTATGGAGAAATTATTCAATTTTAATCATGTTTTCTGTAGGACAAATGACTTTCTGGAAGTGTCTATGTTCTATAACAGTGAGGTAGAGGAAGAGTTAATCCTTCAAATCCATTCCGCATTTAATAATACATTATACATTAAAATGTATACATCATATAAGCATTTAAAAGACATTTTCAGAGTTTTCTACATTAAACTACACCGATGAAGAGATAAAACATTATCCATTGTTGTGTATAAATGTAAACATGCATGAAATATATTTAAGAACTGCCTATGTTAATGATCTACTGAAGTGATAAGAACATGTAAATATTGTTCATTCCTCTATTTTATAAGTATAATTGTTTTTTTTCAAATACAATATACAACATTTCTATCCTGTACTTACCAGGTCCAGAAATTACATATTTTTCAATGCTGTGTCCACACAGACAACTAAATACTCTGAGTATGGATCCTGGACAGCTATATACATCAGATATACCAGATATGGACGGGATATCATCTTCGACCAAAAACCAGGAGAGTCGATATGTATACTCAATGTTTCATACAATACACAAAGCTAGGTAAATATGTCCAACTAGAACTCCAGTCTATTTCCAATAATCAACCCAATTTATCCCGGGATCCCATGTGAGGTATCAATAAACAGATCATCATTAACGAGAAGGTCAAACTTGTGTCAGTGCAAATACAACCTTGTATACATAATAAATATGTACAATTAACCTCAAATAAATACAATGTACACATACAAATATTGGATTAAGGAAACTATACCAATGAATCAACTAGCTCTAGGATACTGTAACTTAAACTTGTCTAATAGATAGATATGGATAAATTTAGACTCTGAAATTAGACTCAAAAGCAGTAGAATTTTGCTATCGGCCCAAACTTGCAGAGTCCAAGATGATGTGTACAACTCACACTAAACATAAACTCATTCACAATGCCAGAAATATGGCTTTTATTGAAATGTTGACAAACCATCTCAGGAAGAATGTTTAACAAACATTTTTAGCCTTTTATATATCTTGGCCCACAGATATATATTATGTGGGAACCATCGCCATAGACATCACAACCAAACTTTGCAGAAATCTAAGTCTTTTAAGAGATAGTATTACTGTATATAGCCTTGAACAGATCTGTTTGAATGAGAACCAGCATGCTTTAAATTAACTCTATCAATGAAGGTAGTTTTCTTGTAGGATTAGTTTTAAATTATAGTAAGTAGCTTGGTATTATACTCCAAGGTAACCAAATGGGTATTACTAGATAATCCTTCTTTACTTAATTCCCACTTGCTAAGCACTACGTCAAGGCAACCAGCGTATTACGCTTTGCCAATTTGGTTTCATTCTATCAGAAGACTTTAAAATGAAGCCTAATACACTGAGGATGCACAGTGAAGCTCTGTTTGCATTATATCAACCAGACTTGACTTAATTGATCTAAAGCACATACTATAATTTTTTTTTTTTTTTATCATTGCATTTATGTCAAAACTCATAACTACAGTATTTTCAAAGTTTTCAATATGTCCTTAAATGCATGGTCATAGCTTCTGACAATATGTTCAGCAATATTGCTTGCGGAGTCATTTTATGGCGGGGTCTCATTGTAGTAGTTGGTGCCTACCTCATGATCACTAAACAACATATCAGATGTCTGTCGAGTGCCATCCAGAACAATTAGGGTAAATTGTCTTACCAAAGGACACAACCATAGCAAATAGCAAAGAATGGCAGCAAAGATTGGCCGGTTTAATTTCACAGCTTTCAGTGAAACACAACCTGGACAGGGAACCAATTAACTTCAACAGGACTGAATTATCTCCCTTGTGGGTTCTACATCAGAAAAAATAATTGGATATGACATCATTTTAATTATGATGTCACTCTGTGACAATTAAGACAGACTGGAAATGACAGGAAGTCCTAGAACAGGGAAGTGTTTGAGAATTCCCTGTCTGATGTATGGGAAAATGTAATACACAATTATGAATGGAATTTAAAACAGAAGTGACATTCCACAGCTCTTTATGCTAATTGAAATACAGAGCTATTTTCATGTTTTATTAACATTTTGCTATTTTCGCTGAAATTGTACAGATGATTAGTGTACAACCTGGTGAATATTTAGAAAATCTATCGAACCAATCTCAAATATTGATAAATGAATGCAAAGTAACATGCAATTCGGGTATTTTTAAACTCAGCATGAAGGAAGCATTCATTCTTCAGTGACATAATGTATAAATTACCAGCATAAAAAAAACTCTGTAGTCACTATGAAAGAGACATGTCTGATGTTACAATTTATTATTCCCATTTAATTTGATCAAGTCTGATTAAGTATCTGGCTAACTGAATTACTCCGATCACCAACCATCACCTTTCCCCATACATCAACAGTTCACATATATTTATATTTGCTTCTAAAATTATGATGTAATCTAAACACCGTCTTCAACCTTCAAAGTACATATGTATTTCAGGAAAATGTCCAGATTTTTAAATCTGGGTTGAATTTACAGGATAATGTCCAGATTTTAAAATTTGGGTTGGTTTTGACAGAAAAATGTAGGGTGCACATAGATTGAGGGGCATTTAATGGGGTTAGTATGGTAATAATGATTTTTTTTTTATATATAAGAGATACAAATTTAATAATGCTGAGTTTTACCTGATAAACCTATGTTAATTGTACTCGTTCTGAAGGTTTTAAGGTCAAGGGGTACCCAAAGCAAACCTGAGCTCAATAACTCGACATCACGATAATCCACCTCAGGTCCAAACATTTTTATTTTTACCTAAGATGATCCATTAGTTTAATATTTTAGAATTAATATTCATTCATTATGAAGCATTATTTAAACACTGTCATGTTCCAAGCAGTGCGTGATTCAAAAACTTTGCATTTTACTACTGCATCATATATTGTAACGA
The DNA here is from genome assembly GCF_902652985.1 of Pecten maximus. Taxonomy (NCBI): domain Eukaryota; kingdom Metazoa; phylum Mollusca; class Bivalvia; order Pectinida; family Pectinidae; genus Pecten; species Pecten maximus. Next base: position 7,209,230 of record NC_047030.1, read on the forward strand.
AAGCAATTTTTTTTTCTCAAACAATAAACAATAAAGTTCTCTTACTAGAGCTTGTAAAATTTTGACATAATATCCTAAGAAATCTTACGGCAATTTAAATTTCGGCTGAGACTGATGAATATCTTTCCGAGGCCTGATCCTGTTTCTGTACACTGGTATACGACATATGAATCAATAGACAGGGATTTAAAATATTTATCACCGTTTAGATCTTAGGATAACGGTGTCTGTCTACAGATGACAGGGCGAAAATGACAGAACCGTAATACACTAACTTATCAGGTAAAAATATAATTCCTTACCACTGTAGTCTGAGGGACAGCATAACTAATCTAAAATTAGGCTTTGAGAAAAATCCTAAATATACATCATCTCATTTAAATGTGCATGAATCAACCCTTACAATCGATCTGAACTTGGAATAAAACCAAAAAATCAATATTTCAACGGATGTATTTAACTTTAATTCTCAAATAGACCAAACTATCGACAACTGCTACTATATTGATGAAGGTATGTGTTTATGTGGGTATAAATGACGTCACACTTTAAAATGGCTAACTAGACTCAAATCAATATTTATGGCTTGTACCAGGTGACAATTTCAAAGGGAATAACACATCAGATTTTTCATAATGCTTTTAATGTTGTGGCTAAATAAAAACAACTCTTATGCAAGAATGTCACCATAAAACAGCATTCCTCGGCAGGTTGTGATAATAATATATATCAGCCGTTCCAGTGTGTTTATGTAACAGTGTAATTACAGGTATCCCCTAAGGTATATACACCTTTCGATACACCTGGACCTACAGAATCCTTACCTGACTGCTATAAATTGCATTAACAGGTGTGCAATGTGGACAACCTTACCTGTAGGTAATAGGTGAGCCCTGAGCTCTAAATCCGCAAGTGTCACTTGACCTCTCCGACCTGGCCTTCAGATCGTCAGCTGCTGTCGTCCGGGGAGCTACAGAATTTGATGAGGCTCGTGATGTCATAAGCTTGTGTGCTAAAGACATGGGCATGAGTTTCTGTGAGAGACGTTCTTCATCATTACAAAATCCAGCGTATTGCAAGCACACTCTTTAGTAGAAAGAGCTCAGTTATTTCCTGGTTTCAATTCACCACAAAAATAGCCATGCGATCACGCCACATTCACTATGGTGACTAAACTCAATTTGCTCCAGAATTCCTGCTAAGATATCAGCGACAATTTCACAATCCAATATTTTTTCTCCCACAAGAAATCACTGCTTGATGATAGATTGCTGTGTCACATATGAAGTTTTTTTTGTCATCATGCATCTAAAATATGAAGTGAAAATTTCCTTGCAGAACACTTTATTTCCATTAGAACATACCAGAGTCACGTTTCCTTAATGACAAACTTCAGTGACCAAATGAAAAAATCATTGAATTCCAGCTATGTAGGTTGGCAAATAATCCTTCAACTTAATTTCTTAAATCACAAATCCTTTAAAATAAAATAATTCCTATTCTGATCTGTTCTGAAATTCTAATTAAAAGGTTTGTTTCATAATCAGAATATAGTAAATATTTTGATTTCTTCTGGAATCTTTTCCAAATCTGTCTCCTTGTGATGATTGGAATAAATCTGTGTGACGGGCTGTGGAGCTGTATGGGGAGATCTGTCTGATGGGGGAGGTGATGTCTGACGGTATAGTGCTGGGGAGAATGGCCTCACGGTTCCTTTACAATCAATATCCCTTTCCTCTCAGTCGACTACAACCTGTCAGACAAAAGATACGACTATCATTAATGACTGATATTAAAAACATTGTCCTATATCCCTGCGGGAGTACTTACATCAATAATAGCATTGTGTTGGTATTTATCTTTAGACAGCGACATATTACAATAATATCATAATGAAAACAGCTTCCTAAGTATGGTTATTCTAATGAGAACTTAAATCTTAAATAACCCTGCACCCCATCTAAAAGTGAGATATAGGTTTGAAACTCCATGTGCCAGTAGATGCTGGCTTGACTCAATCTATTTGTATTAGAACTCAAACAGCAGATAGATTTTGCTACATGATCAAATTAAAATATTTCAAACAAATGTGAAAACTTTATCTGAATTCATTTCTGTGTTTTGTTTTCTTGAAAATTCAATTACATGTATAGAGGAAGCTGGTTCCCTGGGGAAATGATGGAGCAGTATCGACAACATTCTTCCTCAATTTTCTCTTAACTGAAATTCTCTTGGAGTGAAAATTCAATAATTCAATAAATCTAACACTCCTTGTATAGAGAGACATAAGAATATTCTGCACCATTTCTTTACAAAAACAGTGAAAAATGTCTGTTGATTGACTTAACGACTTCAGAGAACAATTGCAGAACTGTAGAATATATTTCAAAAACAAAAATATATTGCATGAAAATTCAATAACAAATCTCAAACTAATGTTATATGTGACCAATAACCCAAACTGTGTCTTCATATGAAGATATTGAGTTTTCTGGAATCCAATAATGACAGCCATTCCCTTATGTTGTATCTGGAACTTTCCATCGCTATCAGTGAAATGCTTTCTTTTTCTTTCCCATATTTTGTTACGATAACGTTATTATGGAAGATAAGTGACAGAAAACTGAATCTATGTATATATCAGGTTGGTTTTTATTTGAACAATTTGGAATCATTAATGGATGATATGTTGTAAATGAATATAACTATATTTGATCCATACTAAACAACAAGAGGCCCAAATGGCCTGTATTGCTCACCTGCTACTTACTACAATTCTACTGACTTAGGGGTGAGTTCGGTCCTCAACTATTTACTATAGTCAGGCTGTTCCATCTAATGTGATTACTTATGTGGATACATATAGTCAGGCTGTTCCATCTAATGTGATTACTTATTTGGATACATATAGTCAGGCTGTTCCATCTAATGTGATTACTTATGTGGATACATATAGTCAGGCTGTTCCATCTAATGTGATTACTTATGTGGATACATATAGTCAGGCTGTTCCATCTAATGTGATTACTTATGTGGATACAAGTAGTCAGGCTGTTCCATCTAATGTGATTACTTATGTGGATACATATAGTCAGGCTGTTCAATCTAATGTGATTACTTATGTGGATACATATAGTCAGGCTGTTCCATCTAATGTGATTACTTATGTGGATACATATAGTCAGGCTGTTCCATCTAATGTGATTACTTATGTGGATACATATAGTCAGGCTGTTCCATCTAATGTGATTACTTATGTGGATACAAGTAGTCAGGCTGTTCCATCTAATGTGATTACTTATGTGGATACATATAGTCAGGCTGTTCAATCTAATGTGATTACTTATGTGGATACATATAGTCAGGCTGTTCCATCTAATGTGATTACTTATGTGGATACATATAGTCAGGCTGTTCCATCTAATGTGATTACTTATGTGGATACATATAGTCAGGCTGTTCCATCTAATGTGAAAACTTATGTGGATACAAGTAGTCAGGCTGTTCCATCTAATGTGATTACTTATGTGGATACAAGTAGTCAGGCTGTTCCATCTAATGTGATTACTTATGTGGATACATATAGTCAGGCTGTTCCATCTAATGGAATTACTTATGTGGATACAAGTAGTCAGGCTGTTCCATCTAATGTGATTACTTATGTGGATACATATAGTCAGGCTATTCCATCTAATGTGATTACTTATGTGGATACATATAGTCAGGCTGTTCCATCTAATGTGATTACTTATGTGGATACATATAGTCAGGCTGTTCCATCTAATGTGATTACTTATGTGGATACATATAGTCAGGCTGTTCCATCTAATGTGATCACTTATGTTGATACATATAGTCAGGCTGTTCCATCTAATGTGACTTATGTGGATAAACGACAAACAATCACTACTGTACTTTCAAATACTACACAGATACAGTCTAGTTGCCATGGTCAGACCAAAGTAAGACATGCACACCTTATGCATTTCTGTACACATGTGCCTTACATGATACACAAGTGAATTCCCTCTCCTACTCTAGCTTGACCATAGTCATTTTAGTTCACTGGTCATTTTCAAGCATCAATAATTCCACTGCTTTGATTAGGACGACATATGCAAAGCTTTATAGCCACAACAAAACATCGTAAAAGAAAGAAAAAGAATGTGATTTTCTAGAACTAAAATGGCAATATGTTTTGATTTGCAAACCTGCTGTGTACAGGACCCTTTTAAATGTCTGCATTTAAATATGGCTTCTTTGAAAGTTCAAGCCTCAATCTGTCATGGAATGAGAGTTTGGTTTTACTAGCCTGTATGATGGTAATCTTAATTTAGAAAAAGTTAATTTAAATTTCTAACCCTTTAACCTTTGCAGATACCCAATAGTTACAATCTGTGTAACAAAACTCTGTCACAGTCTAAAAAAATAAATAACATCTTTGTGTGTGTATGCACGCTAAATGAATCACCTAAAAAGCACAATACAATTATGTGAAGTAATTTTCCCCCTCCAACTCCATAGGGAATAAAGAAATAGGGCCAAAAGTATATAAAACCATTCAATGAAAAATTGATGAATTTACCGACTATCATCAGGGGAGAAGTAAAAGTTGCCAACACATTTTGTATTTATGTAATTTACAACATCAGCCACTGTTAGTGTTGTTGTACAGTCATTATAGTCAATTTGTGCTTTTGTAACCCTAGTAAATACTAGCTGCTTTTACTGACTCGGCCAGGGAGTATGTAACCCTAGTAAATACTAACTGCTCCCTACTGACTCGGCCAGGGAGTATGTAACCCTGGTAAATACTAACTGCTCCCTACTGACTCGGCTAGGGAGTATGTAACCCTTGTAAATACTAGCTGCTCCCTACTGACTTGGCTAGGGAGTATGTAACCCTGGTAAATACTAGCTGCTCCCTACTGACTCGGCTAGGGAGTATGTCACCCTGGTAAATACTAACTGCTCCCTACTGACTCGGCCAGGGAGTATGTAACCCTGGTAAATACTAGCTGCTCCCTACTGACTCGGCCAGGGAGTATGTAACCCTGGTAAATACTAACTGCTCCCTACGGACTCGGCTAGGGAGTATGTAACCCTTGTAAATACTAGCTGCTCCCTACTGACTTGGCTAGGGAGTATGTAACCCTGGTAAATACTAGCTGCTCCCTACTGACTCGGCTAGGGAGTATGTCACCCTGGTAAATACTAACTGCTCCCTACTGACTCGGCTAGGGAGTATGTAACCCTGGTAAATACTAGCTGCTCCCTATTGACTCGGCCAGTGAGTATGTAACCCTGGTAAATACTAGCTGCTCCCTAATGACTGAGCCAGGGAGTATGTAACCCTAGTATACACTAGCTGCTCCCTACTGACTTGGCTAGGGAGTATGTAACCCTGGTAAATACTAGCTGCTCCCTATTGACTCGGCCAGGGAGTATGTAACCCTGGTAAATACTAGCTGCTCCCTAATGACTCAGCTAGGGCGTATGTAACCCTAGTAAACACTATAGCTGCTCCCTACTGACTCGGCCAGGGAGTATGTAACCCTGGTAAATACTAGCTGCTCCCTATTGACTCAGCTAGGGAGTATGTAACCCTAGTAAACACTATAGCTGCTCCCTACTGACTCGGCCAGGGAGTATGTAACCCTAGTAAACACTATAGCTACTCCCTATTGACTCGGCCAGGGAGTATGTAACCCTGGTAAATACTAGCTGCTCCCTAATGACTCAGCCAGGGAGTATGTAACCCTGGTAAATACTAGCTGCTCCCTATTGACTCGACTGGGGAGTATGTAACCCTGGTAAATACTAGCTGCTCCCTATTGACTCGGCTAGGGAGTATGTAACCCTGGTAAATACTAGCTGCTCCCTATTGACTCGGCTAGGGAGTATGTAACCCTAGTATACACTAGCTGCTCCCTACTGACTTGGCTAGGGAGTATGTAACCCTGGTAAATACTAGCTGCTCCCTATTGACTCGGCCAGGGAGTATGTAACCCTGGTAAATACTAGCTGCTCCCTACTGACTCGGCTAGGGAGTATGTAACCCTGGTAAATACTAGCTGCTCCCTATTGACTCAAGTGGGGAGTATGTAACCCTGGTAAATACTAGCTGCTCCCTATTGACTCGGCTAGGGAGTATGTAACCCTGGTAAATACTAGCTGCTCCCTATTGACTCAGCTAGGGAGTCTGTAACCCTAGTAAACACTATAGCTGCTCCCTACTGACTCGGCCAGGGAGTATGTAACCCTAGTAAACACTATAGCTACTCCCTATTGACTCGGCCAGGGAGTATGTAACCCTGGTAAATACTAGCTGCTCCCTAATGACTCAGCCAGGGAGTATGTAACCCTGGTAAATACCAGCTGCTCCCTATTGACTTGACTGGGGAGTATGTAACCCTGGTAAATACTAGCTGCTCCCTATTGACTCGGCTAGGGAGTATGTAACCCTGGTAAATACTAGCTGCTCCCTATTGACTCGGCTAGGGAGTATGTAACCCTAGTATACACTAGCTGCTCCCTACTGACTTGGCTAGGGAGTATGTAACCCTGGTAAATACTAGCTGCTCCCTATTGACTCGGCCAGGGAGTATGTAACCCTGGTAAATACTAGCTGCTCCCTAATGACTCAGCCAGGGAGTATGTAACCCTGGTAAATACTAGCTGCTCCCTATTGACTCGACTGGGGAGTATGTAACCCTGGTAAATACTAGCTGCTCCCTATTGACTCGGCTAGGGAGTATGTAACCCTGGTAAATACTAGCTGCTCCCTATTGACTCGGCTAGGGAGTATGTAACCCTGGTAAATACTAGCTACACCCTATTGACTCGGCTAGGGAGTATGTAACCCTAGTAAACACTATAGCTACTCCCTATTGACTCGGCTAGGGAGTATGTAACCCTGGTAAATACTAGCTACACCCTATTGACTCGGCTAGAGAGTATGTAACCCTGGTAAATACTAGCTGCTACCTACTGACTTGGCTAGGGAGTATGTAACCCTGGTAAATACTAGCTGCTCCCTAATGACTCGACTGGGGAGTATGTAACCCTTGTAAATACTAGCTGCTCCCTATTGACTCGGCTAGGGAGTATGTAACCCTGGTAAATACTAGCTACACCCTATTGACTCGGCTTGGGAGTATGTAACCCTGGTAAATACTAGCTACACCCTATCGTCATGGCTAGGTAATATGCAACCACAATGAGGTCAGAGAGAATTTCTTTTTTAGCTCAACTGGTAGCTAAAACATCAGACCAAGTACGCCAGGGGTCCTGAGTTTGAGCCCAAGTGGACACACTGAGATCAATATAACTCATTCTTGTAGGGATTCAGGAAATATTGTCATGGATACTGAGTCTGTATTATTATAGATAGTCAGTAATCCTTCAGAATTTACAGCAGTCAAGATATCAACAGAGTCGTTAAATCTTATCAGCAGTTTCTATGAAGAAATATGAGATTTCAAGAAGATTTTGCTCAATATCATTAAATGTTGTTATGTTATTTTTTAGGTTTTTATTGACTAAAAGCAATTTGACAAATCTTCCAATAAAACACTATATCATTTTTAGCTCTAATAAGTTATCAGATATTACATCAATTCTAAATTAGATAAAAATATTAGTTGATATTAATGCTAAAAGCATCGAGTTTTCCCGACTATTGGTTAGTATGATACAACAGGTGACTATCAACTGTATACAGCTCTATTTTCAAACTTAAAACTTCAATAAATTAATTATTCAACTATTAAGAGTTTGTATGTCCAAATTTAGAAGTAGGGATTCACATTTATCGCCAAAACATCTAGAACCGAAAGTACATTCAATGTGAAATTTTGTTGAAAGACTCTGGGTAAGCCAACAAGTCTACCGAGAAATATTTGGTGCCCAATCACAGTTAAGAGACGAGAAAAATTATTTTATTTGAAATACAAACTATATCATTATGATATCTGACATAAAAGTTATGAGCTCTGAGACAAGTTTGTGTTACACGGGAAAATACTGAGTGTCACAATAACAGGATCTATAAACCTGCTATCATGTACAATTCTCACAACATATCCCAGTAATAAATGATTTTCCACATATTGTAATGCATGTTATGTATTCGCCTGCGGTATACCGATGAGTCGCTTCTGTTATGACCAATACGATACGTTATATATACATTGTATCTAATGCATGGACTGTAACATAATCTAAAACATTGTTTCATATTTTATCTTTCAGATAAAAATTTCCCCTGTGGTTCCATTGTGACTTCCAATGTAAGCACAAATTGAACACGGTTTCATATACCGCATTAAAACAATAAAGAACACTAAAAAATTTGGAGTCAAATGAAACAGAATAACCACGCTCTAACTTACTGAAGATTGATAGTTTTTCAATTTTTTTGTCAAAATCAAATACCTATCATGTTGCATGTTGTGCAGTACATACCAAAATGTTTTTAAAAAAAATAGCGATGAAAAGTGGAGAGTATAGACCACCTAATCAAAATAACAAGCTCAGACTCAATATCCCCCGTCTAGTGGTGGGATGGTCCGCGCGGAATATCCCGTCTAGTGGTGGGATGGTCCGCGCGGAATATCCCGTCTAGTGGTGGGATGGTCCGCGCGGAATATCCCCTGTCTAGTGGTGGGATGGTCCGCGCGGAATATCCCCTGTCTAGTGGTGGGATGGTCCGCGCGGAATATCGCCCGTCTAGTTGTAGGTCAGACTAGCGGGAATATCCCCCATCTAGTGGTAGGATTGTCCACGCGGAAATATCCCCCGTCTATTGGTAGGATTGTCCGTGCGGAAATATCCCCCGTCTAGTTGTAGCTCAGCCTAGCGGGAATATCCCCCGTCTAGTGGTAGCTCAGCCTAGCGGGAATATCCCCCGTCTATTGGTAGGATTGTCCGCGTGGAAATATCCCCTGTTTATTGGTAGGATTGTCCATGCGGGAATATCCCCGGTCTAGTGGTAGCTCAAACTAGCTGAAATATCCCCAGTTTAGTGGTAGCTCAGACTAGCGGAAATATCCCCCGTCTATTGGTAGCTCAGACTAGCAGAAATATCCCCCGTCTATTGGTAGGATTGTCCGCGCGGAAATATCCCCCGTCTATTGGTAGGATTGTCCGCGCCGAGAACAAAAAGGTCTCTAGTTTGAGGCTTAGCGCGGGCAAGGTACTTTTCATTACTGATCCTTCCTATTACAGCAATGTTTTAAAATGGTATAATCTATAGAACAGCATACTAATTTGTTTCCAGTATTGAAATATTTTTTAATTTGTCCTGTACAAACTTCAACAGACATCACATGCTGTACAAGAAAAGTAACACTTCCAGATATCTCTAATATTTGTAGAATTGCTCTACAATAAAAAACAAGAGGGATGAGTTGTCAGGCTCCCAAAGATAGACACTAAAACCAAACATGGATGAATGTAATAAAGAAAAGTTTATGAAGATAAATATGTTTTGAAGGTCAATGTGTCCCAGACAATGCCAAGATGAAAAGAAACAACCTTCGATTCGGACACATTAAAATCATAATACAAAATTTATTATCCCCTCTACGAATCTTTTAGTTTAGATCTATTTCAAATGTCAACCTGTAAAATCAGGCCCATCTTTATCCTTCTTAGGTTTTATTTCCAGCCACAAACATGTCTCATCCATGTTGTAAGGTAAAGTGATCAGACTTGTAATAAATTCTCCCCGATAACAGTGCACCATGGCATTTTTACGATAGAAGGAAAGATACAAGGTCTCAACAAAATTGCAAAAATATTGTTTGAATACGTCACATAAAATAACTGCAGAAACTTCATCTCTCATTGATTTTTCTGACGAATAGATAATGGAATATTGATCTCATCATGGCGGACGACAGATTTATATCTGGTGAATATAATGCTCTGAATTCTGCATTAATACACAAAATGTTTTGAAAGACAAAATGTCTGTCAGTATCAATACACAAATGTTACATTTTGAACTCCCTCAGTTAAGAATCACTCTTGGTATTGAATTATTATATGAAGAGTTTTAAAACTTAAGTGAAAATACCATTAACTTTATATTATGTTACAACAACCTGTTATACAACCTTATATCTTACTGAGGGAGGGTGCCCAGACAAATCCCTCATGGTATGGCTGAGGTGACCAACCGATTATATAATCTCAGCTATTAAGCTACTTCATAATCCTTGTTAATGAAATGAAATGAAATTTTATTTTTACAATATTTCATCTGTTATGAATTATGTATCTTTGAGCACTATGAAAGCTAAATATCATAAGATCTTGAAAATAATGGTTTGTACAGGCACCTCAATAAGACTTTTGAATTCCAATATGTACACTAAAGCTGCACAAATACTGCTAACGTTTGGATTTATCTCTCGTATGTATGTAAAAAGTTCAGATTAAGGTTTGCCGCGTATAACCAAGGAAGCCATATGGACAATGTAATTCTGAATGAATCAGAATACAGGCAATGATCAATATACATGTATTTTAACATGGTGACAGAAATGCATTCAATAACATGTTCCATAATTCCAGGAAAACATCTCTTCCACCAGATGCCACAACAGTAGGCTTCTCATGTGCAGTAAACGATATTGCAGCATACTCAATGCATGCCCATAGGAATCGACTTATCGATTAAACCAAGTATTAGAGAAATGGTTTACATGAAAAGATTTCAACAGTGAAAGGATCATACAATAAAGCACACGATGATCAAAACATGAGGAATATAAAGGATCTGGTTAAAGCTCTGTGTTCGGTAACTTAGAATCAGTACCTTCTATCAGAGCGTTAAAGCTCTGGGTTGGATAACTCAAGTCTGTACCTTCTATCAAAGTGTTAAAGCTCTGGGTTGGATAACTCAAGTCTGTACCTTCTATCAAAGCGTTAAAGCTCTGGGTTGGATAACTCAAGTCTGTACCTTCTATCAAAGTGTTAAAGCTCTGGGTTGGATAACTTCGAGTCAGTACCTTCTATCAAAGTGTTAAAGCTCTGGGTTGGATAACTTAAGTATGTACCTTCTATCAAAGTGTTAAAGCTCTGGGTTGGATAACTTAAGTATGTACCTTCTATCAAAGTATTAAAGCCCTGGGTTGGATAACTTAAGTCAGTACCTTCTATCAAAGTGTTAAAGCTCTGGGTTGGATAACGTCGAGTCTGTACCTTCTATCAAAGTGTTAAAGCTCTGAGTTGGATAACTTCGAGTCAGTACCTTCTATCAAAGTGTTAAAGCTCTGGGTTGGATAACTTCGAGTCAGTACCTTCTATCAAAGTGGTAAAGCTCTGGGTTGGATAACTTAATTCTGTACCTTCTATCAAAGTGTTAAAGCTCTGGGTTGGATAACTTAGAATCTGTACCTTCTATCAAATTGTGTTAAGGTAGCACACCACAGTAAGACAGCCTGGCCATGGGCAATTTTTTTGTTAAGCAAATAACTCCTGTATTATGATATGTATAAAAAATGAAAAAATAAATGTACACTATAATTGGTATATCCAGTATGAAGTAGTACATACAGGCTTCACATTTATTAAAACAAAAATCAATAAATTGGTTCCGGATTTTAAATATCCGGATTTTCCGAACGTGTGTTTACACAGGAAATTTAGTTTGGCCTACAGCGCAAAATGGAAGCCCACAGAAAAGGTAAGATAGCGGAAAAACTTAATTTACAACATATGTCCAAACAAGATTAATTCTGTCTTTGGGATAGAGATATTTAATTTTAAATAGGTTTCAGAAAAAAAATTGTGTAGAGAATTGTGCCATTTTGGGTCAAATATCATAATATTTTGCAATTTTTGAAAAATTTTTAAGCTGTTACCATGGTATTCACAGCTCTAAATATCACAGAAAATATCAGTTTACTTATCCTTCAGAGCTCTATTAAAATTGCAAATGTTGTACAGATTTCAAATATATATACTTTATTAGAGGTTATATGTAAGGTTAACTGGCAATGTTTACATATCTAAAGCATGTGCCATATTTTTCAGAATTTGGCATTTTTACTGTACACTGCTACCTTATAAGGGCTGAAAAATGTTATTTTTTGAAGCTTCATTTTAGTTCATTATTGCTCAAAAATGCATAAAAACAATTTAAAACTTGTTTATTATCAGGCTTGTCATATTAGAGGAATCAAGGGAGGTAACTCGCATATTTACCCATTTTAAGGGTGGGTTAATTAAGCATAATGTTAATGAGTCAGTGTAAATTGAAAAGATATTCTATGTTTTATAACAAACCCAAAATAACTTATTGGGTATCTAACAAACCATATAGACTGAATTCTGGTTTGTTTTACCTGATTTATTACCCCGTATCCATGGAAACTATTACAGTAAGTGTTATTTTTTGAAATATTTGGTGAAACCATTATTTTCAATTTATTTATACATTGGTAAGCGTGTAATTTCAATTGATGGAGTGTACGGTTGATACAATATTGTCAATTATTGTCACTTCCTTCGGTAAAGCAGAAAAAATAGCATTTTCCGCATAAAATGGGATCAGCGGACACTTTCATATGATCATTGGTACATATCTGAATTACCGGGGTGGAAACAGATGACTGTGATGTCATAGGCATGACATTTTGAAATCTTGGATGTCATGTCATGATTTATCAGTTAGAATATTGCATGTGTTGCTAAGCTGAGGTTTGGAAAGGAACTTGGTTATTTATTATGACACCATTGAGTATTTATGACGTCATAGATACCATCTGATGACGTCATAGTTACTGATGACGTCATGGTAACTATGACGTCATATTACAAGGCTAAATTTGATAGTTGTATAGTATTTTTTGCTTGATTACATGCACAGAGACTCAAAGTACCACATTCAACTCAAAACACAACTTTATTCAAGAGATATACAGAATTATGGGAGTTTTCATCTTTAAAATTACCTCCCCTTATTACTGGATTGGGAGAAAAAGTTGTCAAAATACACCTCTCAGGGAAATCAGCAATACTCGGTGACTATTTAAGATATACAGTAACCCGATATGTCATTTTGTTCGTCGGAACATATTCTAGACATTCATGGGCTTTTTCGTAAAATTAGAATTAACAAAAGTGATGTATAAGGTAGCACACCACAGTAAGACAGCCTGGCCATGGGCAATTTTTTTGTTAAGCAAATAACTCCTGTATTATGATATGTATAAAAAATGAAAAAATAAATGTACACTATAATTGGTATATCCAGTATGAAGTAGTACATACAGGCTTCACATTTATTAAAACAAAAATCAATAAATTGGTTCCGGATTTTAAATATCCGGATTTTCCGAACGTGTGTTTACACAGGAAATTTAGTTTGGCCTACAGCGCAAAATGGAAGCCCACAGAAAAGGTAAGATAGCGGAAAAACTTAATTTACAACATATGTCCAAACAAGATTAATTCTGTCTTTGGGATAGAGATATTTAATTTTAAATAGGTTTCAGAAAAAAAATTGTGTAGAGAATTGTGCCATTTTGGGTCAAATATCATAATATTTTGCAATTTTTGAGAATTTTTTAAGCTGTTACCATGGTATTCACAGCTCTAAAAATCACAGAAAATATCAGTTTACTTATCCTTCAGAGCTCTATTGAAATTGCAAATGTTGTACAGATTTCAAATATATATACTTTATTAGAGGTTATATGTAAGGTTAACTGGCAATGTTTACATATCTAAAGCATGTGCCATATTTTTCAGAATTTGGCATTTTTACTGTACACTGCTACCTAAAGCTCTGGGTTGGATAACTTAATTCTGTACCTTCTATCAAATTGTGTTAAAGCTCTGGGTTGGATAACTTAAGTCTGTACCTTCTATCAAAGTATTAAAGCTCTGGGTTGGATAACTTCAAGTCTGTACCTTCTATCAAAGCGTTAAAGCTCTGGGTTGGATAACTTAAGTCTGTACGTTCTATCAAAGCGTTAAAGCTCTGGGTTGGATAACTCAAGTCTGTACCTTCTATCAAAGAGGTAAAGCTCTGGGTTGGATAACTTAAGTCTGTACGTTCTATCAAAGTGTTAAAGCTCTGGGTTGGATAACTTAAGTCTGTACGTTCTATCAAAGTGTTAAAGCTCTGGGTTGGATAACTTCGAGTCTGTACCTTCTATCAAAGCAAGCTATCTACTTGGGGGAAAATTCTAAAATTCTAAAATTGCTCTGTTCATGCTAGATCAATGAGAAAGTTATTTTCAGCAGACTTAAATGAATTAGTTAGGTAATTGATCTTTTGCTATACCAACAGATGAAATATTGCCCTGCTCTCTGTCTTTCAGAATAAAATGACTGACACTATTTAGCAGCTTTTTACCTACTTACATCAGCAGGCCTTTCTGTGACGTGACATCTCGACTACATGTCTAATGTAAATACATCACCACAGCTACTTCAACACCATTTATACACAAATATACATATCAATACAATATTTATACTGCTCGCCATTAAACTCCTTTTATAGTTAAGGATTAAATGTAAATTTTAGTTGAATGTAAATTTTAGCCCAGATTTTCACAGTCTCGAATAACACCAATGCAAACTACAGCACACAACAGGACTCTGTTTAAAATGAGTACTAATTAAAAATACACCTTTTTTCTTCTTAACAAATCACCTGTCCCAAACTTTTTTCACAATATACTTGTTGTTACCAAAGTTTCAAACTTCTAGATTTAGTGTACACTGGTTTGACCTCAGAGGCAATCAACTTAACCTCTAACGAAGGATAGCATAAGTAGTCCACACAAAAATGTAACATTGATAACGAACCAATATTACTTATCAAATCTGCATTTCTTTGATCTGTAAGGACAATCTGCATTATGTTTATCTGTTAGGATAATCCACATCATCTATACCTGAGGATAATCCACATCACTTTTACCTCTGAGGGTAATATCCACATCATCTATACCTGAGGATAATCCACATCATTTATATCTGAGGACAATCCACATCATCTATACCTTAGGACATACCACATCATCTATACCTGAGGATAATCCACATCACTTTTACCTCTGAGGGTAATATCCACGTCATCTATACTGAGGATAATCCCCATTTTCTATACCTTAGGATAATCCCCATTTTCTATACCTTAGGATAATCCACATCATTTATACCTGAAGACAATCCACATAATCTATACCTGAGGATAATCCACGTCATCTATACCTGAGGATAATCCACATTATCTATAGCTGAGGATAATCCACATTATCTATACCTTATGATAATCCACATCATCTATACCTGAGAAAAATCCACATCATCTATACCTGAAGATAATCCACATCATCTATACCTGAAGATAATCCACATCATCTATACCTGAGGATAATCCACATCATCTATACCTGAGGATAATCCACATCATCTATACCTGAAGATAATCCACATTATCTATACCTGAGGATAATCCACATCATCTATACCTGAGGATAATAATGCACATTATCTATACCTCTGAGGGTAATCCACATTATCTATACCTCTGAGGGTAATCCACATCATCTATACCTCTGAGGGTAATCCACATCATCTATACCTCTGAGGGTAATCCACATCATCTATACCTCTGAGGGTAATATCCACATCTTCCCCACCTGAAGATAATCCACTAATTCTCATCACCTATATACCTTAAGGTAATCCACAGCCCTCTTCCTAACAGCAGTCTACCTATATTACCTACACTTTGAGCGCTATAACTCCTGTTTTATAGTGAATGTACATCATTTGAAGATATACAAATATACTAAACAACTTACCTTCAAACAGGACATATATGAAATCAGGCCTCTGATATCTCTGTCCATATCTTAGCTTAAAAACTCCATGTGTTCTACAGACATTTCACTGAGCATGTCATTTCATTTTATGGATGATATTGAAAAATGGAGAAAACACCTAAAAATATGTTTGTATTATTCAAATTAAGATAACTAGCCTTTTAACATGAATATTCATGTTATATACTTTTTTTTTTGTAAGCAATTTTTGTCAAAGTCGGGTCACCTTACATGAAAGTGACCTGAAGGGTGAGAGTCTACCCTATAGCTCACATCTAACAAAGAGAGGTGACATTGAGATAACTCTTACACAAAGACTAAAACCAAGAGATTTAGTGCAAAAAATTCAGAGCCACCAACCTCAAATTGTACACCATGATTAAATTTTAATGAAATGTAAATTTCATTTAAAGTTTTAGATTACCTTCCTATAGACTTTTCTTCTTATTCTTTTTTAAAATACTTAATTCATGCATTAATACTTTTTATAACTATGCATCTTCTTAAATTTCAATCTTTATCATACCATGCCCTTTGTAAATGTTTTTTAAAGTTGTTTCAAGGTTAAATCCATCAATCAAACTGCTGACCTCTCATAATATTGCTACAATATTTAAACTGTTCGTAATGTTTAACTCACCCTATGTGTGGTTTTTATTGCATTTGTTAGATAATATTTTTTAACAGATATTTCACCTACTGGTGACAATTGAAACTTGACAAGGGTCAAATTCATAATGATGTGTTTAGCTAATATTTGTCCAAATATGATGATAATTATTCATCTTTAACTTATGCAAGTAAACATAAACTAGGTTTGTTTTGAGTAAAGTCTGTACACTTGCCAATCATACATTTTTTTCTTTTGTTCATTTCTGAAATATAACACTAATATTTGTTCCATGTTATATTACATCATCCAGTATCAGTTCTACCTCCTAACACTCAATTGTTCCATACAGGGACGGTAAGTTTTCTAAAAAAAAAAATTAAAAAAAACACAGATTAAGTATTATTTTGTAAGATGGTTGGAACCCTGGTAATAAAGTCTTTAAGTTTACTTTAAAAAAAAAAAAAAAAAAAAATCCTAAATTGTCCTCCGTATATCAGAGGACGCCAAATTTGGATAATAAACTGTGGGTCCTCAATTGGTCAGAGTTTGGTTTGGTTTGTATATCCTATTAACAGCCAGGGTCATTTAAGGACGTGCCAGGTTTTGGAGGTGGAGGAAAGCCGGAGTACCCGGAGAAAAACCACTGGTCTACTGTCAGTACCTGGCAACTGCCCCACGTAGGTTTCGAACTCTCAACCCAGAGGTGGAGGGCTAGTAATAAAGTGTCAGGACACCTTAACCACTCCGCCACCCCACCCACCGCGGCTCCTGATTGGTAAGAGGAGGCCAAATTTAGATCTGAAACTGTGGATACTTTATTGGTCAGAGGAGGACATCATTGGATGGTGGCCCTGTGTACCATTGATATAGAAGACTGAGACTAAAGCTACAGACAGCTTGGGTATATGACTACAGTATACTATCACATAGGCTAAACTTGACACTGTGCCACAGTATCTTTATAATGGTGTCCCTAACATCACCAAGTGCAAAGTCAGTAGCTCTTGTACTTTATCACTTGATGGAAAGCTGTTACCGCAATTTATCACCTATAATCTCATGATGCTGAAAATTCTACTCTCCTTTTTTTACATTATGTACAAAAATGACAATAAAAACATGGCAATTAACTGCAACAGTAAATATTTCTGAATGAAGTAAAATTGTTTGTACTCAATAATTCTGAAATTGAAAATTCAACCTGGGCAGACTTGCATTAGTGTCAAAATGAACAACATAGGTGAAATATATATCCCCATAACTTAATTAGCAATGTGTATGCTAACTGTTCCAGTTTCGTGTGACATCACAGTACTTTCCTATACTATTTTGGGTACATGTTAGACCACAGATATTAAGTGTCAGCTTTATAAAATAAAACTTTATAAATAATGTCTTTCGCCATTCTTATAGTGTAAGGTTTTCTTTTATCATTGTTATCTTATTAAATATGATTTCTTGATTGAAATAATAATTTTGAATTCTATACAGTGTAGCATTATCTACATTTCTTAATTTTCTATATTTTCAATAAATCTGACAAATCTGAAGTAAAACAATTGAACCCTTAATTATTTAGGCCATCATATATTTGAAAAGTTAAAACCATTTCCTGAAATACTATTTGAAAAAGGGGAAATATCAATGAAGTTCCTAAAACTTGTGAGGGAACACCCCATGATAATCTGGTACTTTGTGATTGCTGTCAGATGTTAGTAAAAAGGATAGAGAAACAAAGAGGTGACTTGGTCCGAGATGAAAAACTTGTTAGGACAGATATTCCATAATGAAGAAACTTGTGGGACCATATACATCAGGTGATTAAGTACTTACACCAGCTGGCTACATTAACACTGAGGAGGCTGTTAACAGGCTACTGGGCTGTCGGGGGGGGGGGCTGTTAACAGGCTACTGGGCTGTCGGAGGCTGTTAACAGGCTACTGGGCTGTCGGAGGCTGTTAACAGGCTACTGGGCTGTCGGGGGCTGTTAACAGGCTACTGGGCTGTCGGAGGCTGTTAACAGGCTACTGGGCTGTCGGGGGCTGTTAACAGGCTACTTGGCTGTCGGGGGGGCTGTTAACAGGCTACTGGGCTGTCGGGGGCTGTTAACAGGCTACTGGGCTGTCGGAGGTTGTTAACAGGCTACTTGGCTGTCGGGGGGGGGGCTGTAACAGGGCTACTGGGCTGTCGGGGGCTGTTAACAGGCTACTGGGCTGTCGGGGGCTGTTAACAGGCTACGGGGCTGTCGGAGGCTGTTAACAGGCTACGGGCTGTCGGGGGCTGTTAACGAGGCTACATGGGCTGTCGGGGGGGGGGGGGGGGGGGGGGGGGGGGGGGTGGGGGGGGGGGGGGGGGGGGGGGGTGGTGGGGGGGTGTGGGCTGTTAACAGGCTACTGGGCGTCGGGGGGGGGGGGGGGCCGTTAACAGGCTACTGGGCTGTCGGGGCTGGTTAACAGGCTATGGGCTGTCGGGGGCTGTTAACAGGCTTACTGGGCGTCGGAGGTGTTAACAGGCTACTGGGCTGTCGGAGGCTGTTAACAGGCTACTGGGCTGTCGGGGGGCTGTTAACAGGCTACTGGGCTGTCGGAGGCTGTTAACAGGCTACTGGGCTGTGGGAGGCTGTTAACAGGCTACTGTGGGCTGTCAGTGTGTAATTAACAGTAAAATCATATTCCATATTTTACTTAATATTTGGTATTATAACAGGTACCTTAGGAGATGTCTACACACAAATTCAGTAATTCCATGTGACATCTCAACCCTGTAGATCTTTCTCAATGAATGGTGTATATATGTATATGTTGACCTGGATATCTGATGTTCTCAATGAATGGTGTATATATGTATATGTTGACCTGGATATCTGATGTTCTCAATGAATGGTGTATATATGTATATGTTGACCTGGATATCTGATGTTCTCAATGAATGGTGTATATATGTATATGTTGACCTGGATATCTGATGTTCTCAATGAATGGTGTATATATGTATATGTTGACCTGGATATCTGATGTTCTCAATGAATGGTGTATATATGTATATGTTGACCTGGATATCTGATGTTCTCAATGAATGGTGTATATATGTATATGTTGACCTGGACATCTGATGAAGACAATGTATTTTAATACTCACAGTTAAAGGATAAACCTGTGTAAGATATGGACAGTTCAGACATTAAAATGGGGAATTAATAGATTCAGAAAGATAAATGTTACTTCAATAAACCCCTTCATTATCTAATAGTTATATTCTTGGTAACTAAATGAAGAAATAACTTACAGCTAATTGTGTTGCATTTAATTTTTATGGCAGATCTTAATGCATTTAGAAATGGATTGTTTTTGTTAAATTTTCATTATTTTAAAGAAGTTGAAAATATACAATAAAAGTCATTGAGTTCAACTAATATGTCGATCCATTATCCCTGCCCAGCAGTCAGCACCTTGAATACCAGACACAAGACCTCTGTACATGTTTAATGTGGGTTATTTAAGAACTAATACAACTTTTTACTTACAGTTTTATCAGATGAACTATACAACCCCTAGTGTTCTCTCAGACAAATTCATCCTTGGAGCTTTGGGAGAAGAACAAATGGGTTGATTGAGCAGTCTATCTTAACTTCAATATTGGCAACTACGGTTGAAAATGTAATGTAATTAGAATAATTTTTGGATCTTTTTGCTACTGCTGTTTTTCTCCCCTAACCTACCTGGATATACATCTAGGTAAACTTATTCTTTTATAATTATTGATTTAGTTTACAATCATCACAATTTACCATATATGGTCATTTAATCTAAAACAATACAATTAAGAAAACAGCTGATTGTACATTTAACCCAAATAACGATTAAGTACTTTAGAGTATATTATAATAAGTTCTGTAATATGTATATTTACATAAATGTACTGAAATAAGCCCTTGAATATTGAACACATTAACTCTGGGGTGGACTTACTGGTAAGGGTTTTAATAAATTCGAATACACATGGAGTGCCTTTTTATCAGACATGGGCTTATTACCAGCCATGGGCCTATTATCAGACATGTGCTAATTATCAGACATGTGCTAATTATCAGACATGCATATGGGCTTATTTTTAGAGAAATATGGTTAATGAATACAATTATTTGTTATGCATGGAAACCAAACAAAGCGTTGGTATTTTTACCTCTATGTATAAAGTACAGGGCATTAACAAGGGTGAGAAGCTAAATAACATTCCACCTAATCTAAGCAGTGTGTGTCCGCTGTATCATTTAGTTTGCCAAGGAAGTTTTTAAGTTTCCAGGATACAATACATTAGTATACACAAACATTCAGCCCCTACATGGAGGATTGATACAGAAATACTTTTCTATCCAAAACACTGAGATGTTGGCACCATTACAATAACTAGAAGCTGTAAAGCTTAGCCTTGGTATTTTAAAAATATATTTCTGAAATATTGTCTTTAATGTGAAGGCAAACAAGATATTGTCTCCAATGTGTAGGAAGACAAGATATTGTCTATCCCTGAAATGCAGACAAAATATTGTCTCTGATTGAAAGGCAGATAAAAAATTGTCTCCGACTGGTAGGTAGAAAAAAAAATGTCTCCATGTACACATTTACTATATTCATCACTTTACTTTTGACGTGAATAAAGTTTCAGGATAATATACATAACCACAAACAAGATGTTATTTAAAGATGATAAAGTGATATATCTTGCCATTTCAATTTTGTCATTATTTTGTGTGACCTCAATGCTGTAAGTCTGTATCTAAAACTGTCTACTGGTTTGGCAGGGTGTATCATAAAGATGATTTGTGTCATATTCTCTACAGTTAAAACCTTAAAACGATGCAATGACGTCTTCACTTTTTATTTGTCATATCTTTTACACAGATTTCACAAACAATGTACGAGTATATGTTATGACTGTATACACTTGGGTTTGCACAGACAAGTTGCCAAGTTCTAGTTTTTGCTGTTAGGACAAATACACAAACCAAACAGCCATAAGATAAATTCCTTACAACTTCATTTATTGACATATGACACCAATTAATTGCTATAGAAACAAAACACTGACCAAACTGTGATAACAACATGTCCTGCCAAATACATTGATTAACATACCAGAAGCTAGCTTCATGCTGTTTATACATTTATCCAGGATCGGAACTACCTTATAAGGTCGTCACTCCAACAGGAACCGTATGTCTGGGTTTACCCGCATTATTCAGGAAGTTACAGCTATTGCACTTTGCCAAGTTAAACTCCCGAAAAATGTCTTGTGGTTTTAGAAATCAATAAGGATTCTGATAAAGGACCTTATGTATACAAACATTTAGCAATGGCCATATGTTCCTCATACTGATAATACAAAAGTGTCTGTTTCCTTTCACACAACCGAAGAATGAAATGAGGAAATAGATTTTGTTTTCTGCATCAACTGGAATTGATCCAAATGAATCATGTAAAATGGTGAATCATCATTGTCCCTTACTAGGTACTGTAATTAACTATAAAGTATATAATTATATATGTAACAGACACATCAGGGTGCCAGGTACCAACATAGTTTGGTACTTTAAGTTTACAAAAATTGTAACAGTGGCCTTTATCTTGACCCCCCAAAAAAACTGAAACTAAACTCTTGCTGACAAATTAGGGTCCTTTATCATTGTGTAAAGTTTGATCAAATCCTTTAAGGAATGAAGCTGCTAGAATACTGACAAATTTTTGCGTTACATCCAAACATAATCAAGACAGATGGAGAGGAAACATATAGTCCCCTCCCCCAAAAATTTCACTATTTGTACTTGTTAAAAAAACAAGAGGCCCAGAGGGCCTGTATCGCTCACCTGGTTTCATGATATATGAAACAAGAACTATGCTTAAGTATATTTGCCACTGGTATTGCTATGTCAGTATATCATAGGCATTTCATATGGTTACATGAACATTGTTTTTATTGTAATTCTAAAAATGTCAATTTAGCCAAATTGATCCCTTTTGGCCCCCCGGGGGTCAGCCCCACCAATTGTACAATTTTAAATCTCTACCTCAAGGGGATGCTACCAGGCGAATATGAGCGATATATATTAATCCATTGCTTAGTTTCAGAGAAGAAGTTGTTTATATCAATTTAGGCAAATTGACCCCTTCTGGCCCGCCCCTCAGCCCTCAGGGGGGTCAGCCCTATCATTTGTACAATTTTGAATCCCTACCCCAAGGGGATATTACCAGTCAAATATGTGAGATATCCATTGCTTAGTTTCAGAGGAGAAGTTGTTTATATCAATTTAGCCAAATTGACCCTGTTTGGCCCCGCCCCTCAGCGCCCCGGGGTGTCAGCCCCACCACTTATACAATTTTGAGTTCCCACTCAATGGTGATGCTACCAGGCAAATATGAGCGATATCCATTGCTCAGTTTCAGAGAAGAAGTCGTTTATATCAATAGAGCCCAATTGACCACATTTGGCCCCACCCCTCAGGCCCCTGGGGGGTCAGCCCCATCATTTGTACAATTTTGAATCCCCACCACATAGTGATGCTACCAGGCAAATATGAGCCATATCCAATGCTCGGTTTCAGAGAAGAAGTCGTTTATATCAATATAGCCCGATTGACCTCATTTGGCCCCGCCCCAGAGGCCCCCAGGGGGTCAGCCCCATCATTTGTACAATTTTGAATCCCCACCCCATAGTGATGCTACCAAGCAAATATGAGCGATATCCATTGCTCGGTTTCAGAGAAGAAGTCGTTTATATCAAAATAGCTAAATTGACCCCTTTTGGCCCCGCCCCAGAGGCCCCCAGGGGATCAGCCCCATCATTTGTACAATTTTGAGTCCCCTACCCATAGGGATGCTTCTGACCAAATTTGGTGAAATTCCAATCAGCGGTTATGAAGAAGAAGTCAAATAATTCAATTGTTGACGGACGGACGGACGGACGACAGACGGACGACAGACTGACGACGGACGGACGGACGACGGACGACGGACGCCACGGTATGGCATAAGCTCACCTTGGTCCTTCGGACCAGGTGAGCTAAAAAACCAGTAATTTTAAAACATGCTTACAGCCTTCAAATGCACGAGAGTGTGTAGAAGAGATAACTCAGGTATTGTATGTAAGGGGGATAACTCTAACATATATTACAGGTATTGTGTGTAAGGGGGATAACTCTAATTACAGGTATTGTGTGTAAGGGGGATAACTCTAACATATATTACAAGTATGGTGTGTAAGGGGGATAACTCTAACATATATTACAAGGGGGATACTTCTACCATATGTGTATTGTGTGAAGGGGAGACAACTCTAACATATATTACAGGTATTGTGTGTAAGGGGGATAACTCTAACATATATTACAGGCATGACATACAAAGGGTACACATACAACAGGTATTATTTGTAAAGGAATAACTATAACAGATAATGAAATATGTGATATGTACAGCTGACATAAAAACAGTTCTTCCATATAACAGGAAACAGACATCTTAGGTAATGGTGCTTTCAATGATAGCTGCCAGGCTATTTACATCTTATTTATAGTTCAATTGAATTCTTTGATTATTTCCGTTTCTCTTCCATTTATTTCCTCCAATGATTGCTTCCGTATGTTTTTAACTCCATCAAGTACTGACAAGAATGTACATATGGCTTTCTTAGGAATGCTGAGTTAACATTGTAGAGTATCAAAGATTGCAGACTTACATTACATAAATTGATTCAAAATTGTAAACTGATATTCTTCCAGATTTGCAAAAACTTCAAACTAAATTACATTTCTGCAATCTGCTAAATTGACATAATCCAATACAATATATCCACCTTTCAAAGAGTTCATTATTTTGGCACCTGTTGATTTTTTTCCCCCTTGTGTATCAAATTAGAATTAATGAAGCTATGACCACACACCTCACAACTGAAGGTAAATCTCCTCTCTCACTACTGTAATAAATACCACCTGACCAAACCTCCAATAATGCAACACAGACGCTTTTACAAAGTATCTTCATTGGAATAATTTACCCTTGCATATTGATCTGATTTAGAAAATCACCTGATCTCGACACCTATAATCATATCACATACAGGAACTTCACACAACACATACCTAATGTCACCTTTAAACTTTACCAAACTATTTCCTTTATCTAATATTTCAAAAATCATGACTTGTTTATATCCACCAAAACCTTTTCAATCAAGCTCTATCCATATCTTTTTCAAGCACTTTTCAAGCTCTTTACGTAACTTTTTCGAGCACTTTACAAGCTCTAACTATTTGAAGCACGTTTTGGGCTCTTTCTTTATCTTTTTCAAGCAACTTTCAAACATTATTTCACTTTAAAATTTAAAGAAAATAACAGAAAAAAAAACAAAAAACAAAAATTTTCCATAGCACTCTAACAATATTTAGAATAATCAAATCAGGTAATCTTAATTAAATTATACAATAATCAATCCTAATTAAACTCTGTAATAATCAGGTAATTCTAATTAAATTATACAATAATCAATCCTAATTAAACTCTGTAATAATCAGGTAATTCTAATTAAATTATATAATAATCAATCCTAATTAAAGTCTGTAATAATCACGTAATTCTATTTTAATTATACAATAATCAGGTACTCCTAATTAAATTCTATAATAATCAGGTAATTTTAATTAATACTATTATAATTAGATAATCCTATAATACAATGCAAATTTAATGTAAACTGTATTTATCTTACAACATTTGTGAAACAAGGTATAGGACTTATATTCATAATACAATAATCCTATAATAATTAGGTAGTTCTGGGAATTCTGTAATCAATGATTGTTTACATCATTTACACTGTTCTGTAAATGGACGGAAACATGAGGCCAAAATAACAGTATTATATATTTTACAATAAATGGATTATTGTTATTTGCCACTGTTACAGACAGGTATATAGTTAAACAGATGTCTGATTCATGTACCAGCTATGCCTGAAGTGTCGGCCAAACTAAATGAATAATTACCTGGGAATTCAGATTTTACATAGATCTATATATCACACAGAAAGGGGAAGGTCAATTGATGGCATTTTGTGTAATAGTAATTAAACAATTCTAACCTTTGTTATTATTTTGACTAAACTTTATTTGTTCATTTAATTTCACTTACTTAACTTTCATCACTAAGTTATACAGAAATATTCTTTCAAATTTTCAACAAATTTCCATAATAAAAAAAAAATTGCAAAAAAAAAAAAAAAAAAAATTTGAATGGATAAAATCTACATTCTAATATCATATCTTTATCTAAGAAATTTTTCCCTTCCATGTCTGTAACATCTTTGTGCATTTACCGAACTATCATCAACAATATTCTATGGTACAGACTTGACTGCTTTGTTTTCAATAAAAAAAACCAGATTTTCTATAAGAATATCTCCAATCAAAGGTTAAGGGTTCTGGAAGTTCCTTGTCTTAAATTAGCTACTGTTTCCACTGTCTGATCATGTTGGCACACTTTGATAATGTACTTGGAATTACAGGGAGCACGTGATTTCTTTTTATATCTCAAAGTATTATCTATTTCATTCATACGACTATGATATTCCACCAGTACATGATAAACTACCTATAAAACAAAGCTGTGAGATTCTAGACTCTGGCATCCTTCAGGCTTCAGCAGCTGGGAGATTACCCAGTTCAATACACAGGGCCTTTATACCTTATAAAACCAAGGCCTTTATACCTTAATTATAAACCCCAAAGTCTCAGTACCTTATATCCTTAATCACAAGACAACAATATTAGATTATATTTGCAGGCAATGCCACAATATAAGCTACTTAGAAAAGACATGTGATTCAAAGGACAATAAATGACATCTACCACATGCCCATTATAATTATCATACAATGTAAATGTTGCCATGGCCCATGAGGAGAGTGTCAGGTCACAGTCAAAATGCTGGTAATGAACAGTTTAAGTTGAATCTAATTAGAATCAAGTCATAAAGCAACAAAGGTGTAGAAAATAATACATAGAAGCAATAACTACCCTTGTTATGGTATTCATAGTTGTTATAGATGACATATATCTTTGTAGGCAAACACAGCAAATTGAGCTTAGAAGGTTCTGTAGCTGTCTCTGTATTATCAAGGTTCAGTTTGATTGAATTAAACCTGCAAAAGGTGCAGGAAATATGAGAACTTCCTTCCTAATCCTGCATGGTACCAAATGGTAAGAAAGTTATATATAGGAGGAGATGGAGACCAGCCTCACTATATATATGGAGACCAGGAAAGGGTAGACAAACTTCAGCCTCACTATATATATGGGGACCAGGAAAGGGTAGACAAACTTCAGCCTCACTGTATATATGGGGACCAGGAAAGGACAGACAAACTTCAGCCTCACTATATATATGGAGACCAGGAAAGGACAGACAAACTTCAGCCTCACTATATATATGGGGACCAGGAAAGGACAGACAAACTTCAGCCTCACTATATATATGGAGACCAGGAAAGGGCAGACAATCTTCAGCCTCACTATATATATGGGGACAAGGAAAGGGCAGACAAACATCAGCCTCACTATATATATGGAGACCAGGAAAGGGCAGACAATCTTCAGCCTCACTATATATATGGAGACAAGGAAAGGGCAGACAAACTTCAGCCTCACTATATATATGGAGACCAGGAAAGGACAGACAAACTTCAGCCTCACTATATATATGGAGACAAGGAAAGGACAGACAAACTTCAGCCTCACTATATATATGGAGACCAGGAAAGGGCAGACAAACTTCAGCCTCACTATATATATGGAGATCAGGAAAGGACAGACAAACTTCAGTCTCACTATATATATGGAGATCAGGAAAGGGCAGACAAACTTCAGCTTCACTATATATATGGAGACCAGGACAGACACACTTCAGCCTCACTATATATATGGAGATCAGGAAAGGACAGACAAACTTCAGCCTCACTATATATATGGAGACCAGGACAGACAAACTTCAGCCTCACTATATATATGGAGACCAGGAAAGGGCAGACAAACTTCAGCCTCACTATATATATGGGGACCAGGAAAGGGCAGACAAACTTCAGCCTCACTATACACCGTATATGGAGACTGGGAAAGGGCAGACAGACATACTATACTATACTAAAGATATATTCTGACAATATGTATTACAGGATTACATCTAGGTCTGTATGTTACAGAATGCCCAGGGTCAGAATACTGGTGAAGTGACAGCTGCCGGAGCTGATCCTGATGAAGAGCAGGTGGAGTTCACTACCTAACAGCTAATTGTTTTACTCTCTACTTAGTCTGTGTATTACATTCCAATACCTCTAGTGTACACTCAAACAACCCATATCCCCAATTTTCTATTGTTTTAAACTTCCTGTCTAATTATAAACACAAAAGGGAGACGATTATTTTTCAGACAATAATTAGAAAAGCTAATTATCTTCTACTTGAACTTTGGGTTTAGTCTTTCAAAGAAATCCAGAAATATACCAGGCATTTTGAGTTATGCCTGTAAAGACATTGGTCTGTGTTGCGTAAAGCTTTTACAGTTGACCAAATGGTCTAAGAGCTTCAAAAAAACTTTCATATATATGCAAGAATTGACGTAGAATATCTCTTTGATTCAAAGGATATATCCACTACAAAATTACCAACCTCTCAAATTGTTCCTCATGACGCAGAAAATGTCAAGTAAAGTAATTAACATACATCAGAATGTTTACAATGACAAGTGTTCTACTCAATCCCATAATTCCTTGAAATAATTGATAACACGAAGGTTAAAATTGAGGCATCTCCATAAAAATACAAAAATATAGTAACTACAACTTTTGGTTATTTTACAAATATATATCATGGATTTTCTCTGAAGGTTACCATAACTCTGACAAAGGATGGTACTTTCTCTGATCATATTTGTCTGTAAACATGGCTAACTGTTCCTTTGAAAAATTACGGAAAACGTTCAGGATGTCTGTCGATTGATTTTTTCAGACTGCCTCTATTAAAAGCATATATATATATTTTTAAACTACTCGATCAAAACTACTCGATCAAAACTACTCAATCAAAACTACTCAGTCAAAGATATCAGGTAAACAGTATCTCTCCCATTAGCCCTAACATTCATAGGGTCCGACTTCAGTTAATGTAAAAGAAATTTTCCGGTCATATATTCATTGCTTATTCAAAACTATAGAATGTTATCCTAGACTTCGTATGAAAAAATAGCACAGATTTTTGAACTTTAAACAATAAACATCTACTGTAAATACAGTGTAATCTCATAGCTACAGGGGAAAAAAATTATTCTTTTATCAAGATGGAATGCATTTTCTCGTTTCTGTGATTTTTTGTGTTTTTGCTGGCACAAACTGGATTTCTCAGACCTTGCCTTTGACATGTTGACATTTAGATGTCTAGATAACACTAGCTAACTAGATCAGACTTCAGGTTCAACAGATATGTTTGAAATGTTATTATAGGTTGGATCGGGTTCATATAAAAAGGTTTCCGTAAATGTTATGTCTTCATTTAGAAACTAGTTACGTAAACATTTGAGAATGCCAGAGGTCAATCTATGTACGTACTACGTATAAGATAACTATCCTACTTGTAGATGTACAAACCCGCGGTGTATTCCTTAATCCCATATGTCATGGAAGGAAGATGTTTCTACATTTTTGCTATTTTCACATGAAATTCTATAAAACCATTAAAGTCCTACCAATTAAATTTAAATCAATATACTTAAGTTGGTCTGTAACAGGCTTTTTCATTGGTCTATTCAGAGTAAAATTAATTCTGGGGTTTGCTTTTCGGTCTATTAATCAATAGACACTTTTCATTATCTTTTTCAATCTTATGTAGGTAATATTATTTTATACCTTTAGCTTAAAAATTTTCTTTTCAGAATTTTCTTTGATGGAAAAAGAATTGAAATAGGCAGTGGGTTAGGAGGTCCATGATGGGCTCACATCACTCACCTGTTATATACAGCTGATGAAGAAAAGATTGGAATACTAAATTATCATTGGTGTGGATTCTTCATCAATATCCCTTCTTTTTTATACAAAAAAAGAAACAACTCAAGAAAGCATGATACTGGCTAAATATCATGACTTTGGGCTTCTTCCCTGTGACCTTTAAAGTAGGTCAAGGTCATTCATTCGAATAAACTTTGTTGTCCTTCATCCAAATATGTTATTCAATTCAATAAATGATCCATGAAACATACATCATTGTTCATGATTTCAAAATCTAATTAGTCCAGACTAATGAACATCTCAAATGAATTTAAAGGTCTTATAGTGTCTAAATCAGGTCCTATCAATGTACTTTTCTTATACTCTTAATTTAATCTCACCAATGAAAATCTTTATTTTTTAGGAAGTACATGTATGTAAACATTTCTCTAATGACTTTTTTTTTTAGTAGGTTATCCATATTATTTGGTTTTGCAGTCTCCCATTTCCTCAATGGTAATCTGGGCTGCATTTATGAGCAGATAGATGCAGTCAAGATCACATGACATGATTGTTACATCATTAAGCTATGAAATGCAGTGAGGATTAAGATTGGCAACAATTGCGTCACTATGATGTCATTTTGCCACTATGTTGATCATCGTCACGGCCAGGATTGTAAATCAATCACAGAAAGGAATTTGATTCAAAGATGATATTCTTTGATGATATTCTTTCAAATTAACACACAGGGAAATGGGTGAAAATGAAGGACATACCTATTTAAGAAAGACAGACTTTAATATATGTAAATGTGACAGATATATAAAATTGTACCCAAAATTAAATGATATTTCTCTAATGAAAGTATTGCTTTAAAACTTGTATTTTACTTACTTTTCCCTGAGCAGTTTTCCAGAGACCTCCAGTACTACTGATCGCCAGCACCAGGAAACCATCTCCCACGCAGTCTATAATGTACAAAGTCAAACACTTATGTAACATACTGTTAAAGAAAGTGCTTTTTGTGCACCACATGTGTATAATATACACAATACAATGCCTACATGAAAGGGATTACTGAAAACATTTATATCACAATTATCATTATAACTGATACCGTCTATTTCCTGTACAAACAATAATACCGATTATTGAGTAGTTCCAGCATTATAACACCATACTGAAGTCTTTACAGAGTGTGTGAAAGCTTAAATCCAATAGATCCCCCTATAACATACACAGCTTCTCCATCTAGACATTTCCTTGAGCTGTGTTATGTTTGATTACAGAGTATTTATGGTACATTCAGAATCAACATTTCATTCACTCATGAATCGACAGACAAATTTATCAGAATTATTATAATATTCTATAGACTAGGAACATATACAAAGTATTGTACAGAAGACACACAAGATATTAACAGCTAATTATATATATAATTACTACACACAATGGGAGTTAGAAACAATAGAGCCAAACACATATTTAACTGTACAATACAGCTGTGTAGGCCTTAATACTCGTCACTGATGATAAGGGCCGAAAGTGTTAATATACAGGAGGAGAAACAACAGAATTCACTAGTAAGTTTAAAATGCTGCCCATGAGAACACTATAATTTAATACGAAGAAACAATAGAATTCACTAGTAATTAAACAAGTTCATGATGCCGCCGATGAGAACACAATAATTTTATATGAAGAGGAAACAATAGAATTCACTAGTAATTAAATAAGCTAGTTTACAATGCTGCCCATGAAAACACTATAATTCAATACGTAGAAGAAACAATAGAATTTACTAGTAATTAAACAAGTTCATGATGCTTCCCATAAGAACACTATAATTTAATATGTACAATTATTTCAAATTCAGGAATCAATTAACCTGATATACAATATTAACAGGTTTTCAGCTAAATCTAGAATTAACAAAGATTCTGAAATATGAGAATCAGAACTTTCATGTAACATTACTGAATATACAGGTGAAATGCCGTTGGGCCATGTGTAATTTGACAGTATTTTCATCATGTTTATCCTCAGAATATGAACAATACAAGAGAGCATGTACCTCATGTTCTTATCTACAGAGAGATTACACCCCCTATAGCCAGTTCAATAGCCACAGGGAGGCAGGCATGCTAGTCATAATAAATCTTGTCTGATAATTGGTCAGCTCTATCTGCAACACTGCTGCATGTAACCTTCCCCGATCTGATGGAGATTCTGATGGAGACAATGATGTAGGTATCCAAGTATCCTATCATACCTACACAAATCTGTAGGTATCTGAGTATCATATCATACCTACACAAATCTCTAGGTATCTGAGTATCATGTCATACCTACACAAATCTCTAGGTATCTGAGTATCATATCATACCTACACAAATCTCTAGGTATCTGAGTATCATATCATACCTACACAAATCTCTAGGTATCCGAGTATCATATCATACCTACACAAATCTCTAGGTATCTGAGTATCATGTCATACCTACACAAACTCCAGGTGTCAGAGTATCATATCTTACCTACACAAACTCCAGGTATCCGATATGAGTATCATAGCATACCTACACAAATCTGTAGGTATCTGAGTATCATATCATACCTACACAAATCTCTAGGTATCTGAGTATCATATCATACCTACACAAATCTGTAGGTATCTGAGTATCATATCATACCTAACACAAATCTGTAGGTATCCGAGTATCCTATCATACCTACACAAATCTGTAGGTATCCGAGTATCATATCATACCTACATAAATCTCTAAGTATCTGAGTATCATATCAATGAAACCAGAAGACTTTATATCTATTCAAATCCATGCAGGCATCTGATGGCATTAACCTCTGACCTCCATGCCTGACATTTACATATCTACCAAAATTTTATGTCAGTATCAATCAAAATTAAATTCCCATGAATGTATCAAGATAATTTAATCATGTGATTTATATCAGAAGATAACTAACACTTCACTTATATATATTTCTAGTACACACCACCTGCACTATGACCTTTGACCTTGATGCATATCTTAATTGTGACCTTTACTTCTGACCTTTAACCTTTATGCATATCATTTTCAATTTCACATCTTCCTGAGGTCAACAGCTATCAACCTTAATATTCCATGAAGTATAGATCAAGATAATTTAATTAGCTAGATTACATATCCATACCAGGACAATTCTGATAACATCTTCTGACATACACGTATATACCATACCACATGCTGCCTGTAATACATCCCTTTGCATGCAGTCCATGAACTTGTCTTATCAATAAGATCAGATACACATTAGCCTTTAGCACTTCGACCAAAATACACCAAATTTAGGTCAATTAGGCTCTCTGCCCTCTGTTTCTTGCAGGTATATCTACATAATTGAACACATCAATTGTTAGCCTCGTGGTGGCTGAACACTTGAGCGATTGAAGTCCTCATGACGTTCATTGATCTGTAAACCAATCAATGCCTACTTTAACACCACCTCTACGATAATAACATTTTTTTTTACCGGTTTTCAAAAATCAATATTTCAATATTTAAGAAAAAATGAAAGACTTTCTAAAAATGTGAAATAATCAGCATAAATATGAGCAGTTTGCTAACATACGTGATGGAAACTAAATGCAGAGCAACAAAAAGATTTCCAAGGTCATATCACTTCAAGATCAATCAAATCGGCCAGATCGCAATGAACAGTAGCCCTTCACATCGTTCACATAGTTGGAATATGAAAAACTTTTCATCAATAGGGAATTTATAACCAGCTAGCTAGATCATCTGAGGTCAAGCAAGGAAAAACTATCACATTAATCCTGCTATAAGTCAAAGATTATTTGTTAATTTCCCTGGCCTTTTGCAGGATATATATATACAGTAATACAGTTTGAGGACATCAAGTTGCCAGTCAATGATATTATACTTTGGGTTACTTACTTAACATCTCTACACTTTGTTGTCAGTATGGATTGTCATACTGACCTACCTCATGTACAGAAACCTGCATAAACTGAACCCTTTCTTACTCAGGACACTTGTTTCTCTGTTCTTTAGTATACCAAAGTAATCACATTGCCTTTATTAAAAACTTTCTCTGTAGGGGATTGGTTCAGCTGAGTAATAAGAAATACTTCTGACACCAATTGTTTCCTCAATAATACTACATACCTTGTCAGAAATTGACCACCTACACATCCATATACAGAGCCAATTAGCCAATTAACAATGCTATGTGGTCATGGTCATTGTGACACGCTTGCATCCCATACTAAATTCCATCACAATACTATACCTATAACTTTAGACAGTTCTACTCCAAAAATATTGCTTTAACTGACAACACTGTGCATGCCTCCTCACCAGAATGTGAATTAGAGAATTGTATATGCAGTCATTTTTCAATGAACTACAAATTATAATTTACTGGTTTCATATGTATGTAACCATCTTGAATTTAATTACAAACATGAACACTGACAATTCCTCACATACCCCTATATACAACAGAGCTGGGAGCTGAACACCTGTGGTATGGCTCCCCCATCTATACAACCGTACTCAAACACTGGTTACGCCTGAAATTACAGGTTTCCATCCATATACTGGAAGTAATTCTACCTGAAATTACAGTCCTTGTCCATATTATCCAGGTTTTATATGCAAATTAAACAGAAAGCTGCCCCCAGGCCTATGTTGGCATGGTACCCTACGATTCTATTCCCGCTGTATATGTTAGCTGTCTGTATACATATAGGGTAAGTTTTTTAATCTACCCACTGAGCTTCTGAACCTTTTCTTCCCATTTTTGTGAATTTTCACATTCTATGCAGTTATATACTATTTTAGAAAAAAAGACTAAAAGATGTAAGACATAAATGCCCCGCTGCCACTTGATACCCCGAAACAGAGTTTGGTGAGGATCGAATTAGCTGTTCCAGAGATTAACTAGATAAACTACATCGGGATGGGACAGAACCAGACGGGATATGACGTAATGTGACGGACATGGCTAACACTATATGCCCCCCCATTTTATGGCAGATGCATAAAAATTATGAATTTTCAAAAATTAAAAGCCAAGTTAATTTACCTGTACAATTTGGAAGTGAAAACGAGAAATACCCTATGTGTATAAATAGAACACCAAAGAGTTCCTCAAACACCAAAAAACAGAACAAAATGGCAACATCGTTTAGGAAAATATATAGCGATTAGGGATGTTTGTTATGTATCGTAACACGTGGCGGATGGAGGCATGCGAGGGTGGCGAACTTAACAAAGGAATTACACCGGAGGGAATTTGTTCCTGAGGTTTAGGTGGCAGCATTCAAGGGTGGCGGTGGATTCGGGTGGCAATAGGTCAAGGGTACATTGTATATACAGTTATAAAAGACAGGTTGGTTTTATGCGATATTGAATTGTGTGAAACTTTCATTTCACAATTGTTATTCTAATCCATGTAAAATGTGAGAAAATTTCCCTAAATGATGGAAAATATAAACTTCTCCAAAATATGATTTATTGTTTGCATAGATATGTACAATATAACAGGTTGACAATGCTGGCTCATTAGTCATGGACTTAGTGACTAAACAATTCATATCTTTACAAGGAAATCTGCTACAACAGCTAGTTAATAGCAAGTTCTTAAACCGTCACACAAAGGGCCTTCAAAATTGGTCACCATTAACAAAGTACTTGTAACAAGTATTAGTTGGTTGTATGAATATGCTATAGATTTGGAAATGATTTTTTTTATAATTATTATCTAAACACTATTTAAATGACCCCCCCCCCCCCCCCCCCCCCCCCCCAACATGTAATTATAATGTTGTCTTTTAAATGACCCCCATGTATAATTAAGATGTTGTCTATGCAGGGTCAATTATGCTATGACTCTATGTTCTTATCTAATATTTGAACGCCTTTGAAGTTTAAAGAAATATACCTTGGCAGTCAATAGTGGAGGTCAATCTATTTCTGTTATTGTCATGATTTGTAACGTAACAACAATTCCGGTATTTGTGTCGCTTTGATAATCATTTGGCAAACTAGACATCATGATTTGGCACGAGATCCGAGATAAATATGACTATATTCATTTCCAAATAAAACCGACACAACTTCACATCTTATGCCAAGTCAACCTATTTTTAAAGGAGACTTCACATTCACTTTTTTTAACCTTCAAATCAGAAGAGTTCGCTTTATTTTTTTATCAGTATATAATAAAACTTACCGTTTTTAAGGCATTATGGTAACTGCATATTATTGAACTATCGACTTACCAGGACATTTACCACAATTTATATACACAAACTGTACTGTCATGGCCAATATTGGCCCCACCTGGTACCAACAGCAAGTTTTTGTTTGACATTTTAAACTAATGTTTAATTAACCATTGTACAGTTAAATAAATCAGAAAAGACAACTGAACACAGATTAAGATAAAAAGATTAATCCTGTAATTATACAATTGTGTTAATGGCCACAGTCAGCAAGATACATATTTTCTAAAATGTATCCTTCGCCTTAAAATCCCAAAAGGAAATTTCTTGCAAAAAAAAATAAAAATTTCGCTCACTCGCTCCCTTTTATTTTTCCAATTTCCCAAAGAACAACTTATTAATTTGGCGTGGCCTAATTGATAAGAGACCTTTAAGCGTGCACCTTTAACAATTAATTACAGGTAATTAAGAGATCGATATATATTTGTATCTGTCTAATTCAAGGGGAAAGGTTGGTGTGAAGTGATACGAGTATTTATAATTAACAAAGCGTCGTTGATAATGCAGAACACCTGGTCTTATTGTCCATGTACTTCCTCAAGTGTCTCTGTGTAAATCTATATACACCTTAAGCTTGTTTTATCAATTGCATTATGTTCTTTTTTTCTTTTCTTTTTTTCTTTTTACAACCTCTAACAGAACATAGGTAATCAGTTTTCTTTTTAAATTGTCTGCTTGGAATCAAAACTCATCAACATTCCTTAACTTAGAATTTTGAAACCATTGCAGAATGAACAATCCCTGAACTATCATATTTTCCCTTAATTCAATAATAAAACTTTTCTTATTGGAGCATTTTAAGTTAGGGAATGAAACTGGAGTCTGATGGCATGATGCTGATATAAAAATTCTTTTGAAAAGTAAAATTCCAGGTAGACAGAAAGTGTCTGGGTGGCAATTGTACATATATTTAATCAGCTGAAGTAAACTACATAAAGGAATTTTAAAAATTTTAAAACGACTCTACCTGCATGATGTGAGCACATATACAAACATATATCATTATCTATGCTGCAACATTATATTACTCTGTAATATCAGTCCCTAAAACAGCCATTTCAATATATTATGTATCCATTATGAAAAACCGGTCATAAAAATCTCCTGTCACCGACATGAAACATGAAAAGGTGTTGAATTTGACAGGAAGAAATATTAGATCGAGGAGAAATTACATGTAATTGCCTGTCAAATATATTACCTGGAACATCTACAAAGCAAATGCAAGAAGATACTTTATTCTTTCATAGTTCATATGACTAAAATTCTAAAGGTAAGTTCAACCTTTTTGATACAGATATGATTTTTTTCTAATTCCTAAGATACTTGGAATTTTTTTTTATCACATTTGGGTATTTCTAGGGATATATATCACAGCTATCTAAAACTTACTACTGAAGTTATCTTAAGCCTTGGGGGGGGGGGGGGGGGGGGGGGCAAAACTTTTTAAAAAAATTAGGGGATGGGTTCCATAGACAATGAATCATTAAGTAAAATTATAGAATTTTTCGTAACTGTAATAGACTTGATCAGGCTCTGGCTAATGTGGCTGGATAAATGCGGTATGCAATATGTACTTGTAAAATTACAACACCTGATTATTAGTGTTTGACAGCTACAAGAATCCAAACAGCTTTTGATTGACAAACCATCCCACAAGCAATTACAAATGGTAAAGAATAAAATTTTAGTGACAAAATTCCTTGCCTCTTTATCAAATTTTGCCTTTATTTTATCGATTTGGACCTAGAATGATGGTTTTCTTTGTACATGTTGGTATTCTGCTTGCTTTTGCTTCCAAGACAAATAAGTGTTGGTCTAAGGTAAATATTGTTCCATTGTTTTGATCCTTGAAAATTTTATTTTCTTGAGCCGAAAATAAATCAATGATCCCCAAAGATGGTGTACTGGATGGACAGAAGGTTCCAGGATCATAAAACAATCCTTGGACTTCATATTTTGTGGAGCAAATCAAGTATGACATCAGTTTTCATGACATTATCTGAGATTGGCTACTTGTTCAATTTTAGACAATTTTAGACCTATAAGCTTAATGTTTCCAGTGTATGCTCGTCTTGGGCTACAAAGGACACAACTATAGACAAAACATTACTGGATGTCAGTGATCATGATGGCACACAGACATACTAAACAATGGAGGGGTTATGGTCCCATTTCACACCCACTTCTAAAGTGAATACACACACAGCACCCTAGGGATCTGTGTGAAGGGAGGTGTACATGTTGGACCATAAAGTGCCTTAGGGACATTGACCCTAATTGGACCAATTTAGCCAGTAATGATCCACAGTAATGTTCTCAGCTACAGACAAAGGCCATTCTACATTACATTGATAATTGAGATACACATCTTCAGGCCAAAAACATGACAGACAGCAATTTTTCTTCACAATTTATGTGACACAGTTGCCTCCCTTGTGAGTAATTACAAGGTGTAACATTCTTATTGTCCAGGCTCTGGCCAATAAATGAGATAGCCTTGTAGTAAAACAGAAGTCTCGTAAGCCTAGAGGTGACACTGTCCAGGTGATCCCGACCAGCCTGTAACTTTATAGTGCTATACTATAACAGTGTATAATACAAAGAGCAATGATATACCATATACTTACTTGTTTCAGTATATAGATATACAGCTCACTGTATACTTGTTCAAAAAGACAAATCTGATTTCTAATAAGGAACATCGTATGTGATTCAGATGGAAATAGATTGACAATTGAAAACGCATACTTGATTGTTTGTTTTGCTGCTTTTATCACCCCTTGAACAATTGGGGTCATTTTGACACAGACGTACTTCTCTTGTAGTAGCTGGTGTCTACCTCAATGAACCTTTGGAAGGTACTTTTGAAATAGTAGATTGTACATACTACCTA
This sequence comes from Pecten maximus, assembly GCF_902652985.1. Taxonomy (NCBI): domain Eukaryota; kingdom Metazoa; phylum Mollusca; class Bivalvia; order Pectinida; family Pectinidae; genus Pecten; species Pecten maximus. The sequence goes on from NC_047030.1 coordinate 7,247,941, forward strand.
CAAATAGTGGATCATACGTAACCATCCACAAAGAGAGGATATTACATGACTATACTTGCGTGTTTGATAAAGCTGTAATATTATTTCCACACAACTATATCAAAGGGAAATTTAAACTTTAGAAGATTCTACCTGACAAAGATTAACAGGCTATTCCAGAGAGTGTTGATTTGAAGAGATTATACCCTTCTTCATCAAACCTGTTTTAAACTCTGTTACATCCTGGATAGATTCTCCGCCAGAACAAAGACAGGTCTATAGGGTTATGTTAATATGTATACTCTCTAAGCCCTCTGCTTTTCATTATGATGGGGTCAACGAGTACGCATTGAGTAGCATGCTGGCTGGTTCAGGGTGTTGGTGGAGTGTAAAATTAATTTCCTCATCTTCTTGCTGCGGTATATAATATGCCTCGCTGTATGTAGGTATTACTTATTTACAGGTAAAGGTAAAGTGGAGTTCAGCATATTAATTCAAACACAATAAACCAACTCAGATCAAAAGGAGGCACCCAATACTACGACAATCTTCTCACCCCTAGGAAAATCATCGGATATCTCTTATAGAATGAATTCCATTAATCTCCGATCCTCAACTTCCCAATACCAGCATGTGACTGTTATTGTAAGAATTCTAGAAGTCACAGATAAACTACTGTACCCCATTCAAGGTCTTACATTGTACACAAAAATAAACAACATCATTTGTTGACGTAAAAAAAAATTGAAATCTTAAACCTGCCATGAAAACGTGGTGAAGATATAACCCAGAAGCCACATGCAGTATGGATATAAAATGTATCTTGTCAAGGTCATATACATCATTTTCTATAAAAAAATATTGATATAATAACAAAGTATAGCCTTACGTTACATAATTACAACTGTATGTTAGAAAATTTAAATAAATCAATTTTACGTAAGATATTAAGGGATTAAGTCTTATGTATAATGTTGATATTGATTATAGATGGCGTCACCATTACTCACAGAATACTGTGGCCATTATACCTTTGTAAGAAGAACCTATCAGATTGTTTACAAGACTTTCTGTTTCTTGCCTATAATGTGTCAAACCACTAGACAAAACTACATAGAAGTACCGTATTCTACCTAATAAGCACACTGTGCACTTACCAAAACACAAAAGGCTTGATAAAATCATGTACAGGGAAAAGTTCCATGTGAAACGTGTGTGGAAAAATATTTTTCCATTTGAATATCTTTATGTAACTAGATCAATCCAGCATCTTTGATTAAAAGACTGAAGATTAAAATTATATAGGCAGCTGAGTGAGTTAAAAAACTTATTATACATTTCAATAAAATATAAGACACACGTCATCTTTTCCTGAAAAACTTATAGGGCAGGTATAATTATCAGATCAAATACAGTACTAGTGCTCCACCAGTACAGTTAATGTGGGATTATTAGATCAAATACAGTAGTAGTGCTTCATTGGTACAGTTAATGTGGGATTATCAGATCAAATACAGTACGTGCTCCACCTATACAGTTAATGTGGGATTATTAGATCAAATACAGTACTAGTGCTCCACCAGTACAGTTAATGTGGGATTATTAGATCAAATACAGTACCCGGTACAGTTAATGTGGGACTTTTAGATCAAATACAGTACTATAGTGCTCCACCAGTACAGTTAATGTGGGATTATTAGATCAAATACAGTACTAGTGCTCCACCGGTACAGTTAATGTGGGATTATTAGATCAAATACAGTACTATAGTGCTCCACCGGTACAGTTAATGTGGGATTATTAGATCAAATACAGTACTAGTGCTCCTCTGCTACAGTTAATTTTAGTCACAGACATACTCAGGTGACGGGAGGGTGCCAGTGGATGGGACCAAAGTAGAGGGGGCGTTTTTGTGGTTAAACACGGTACACCCACCTGATGATCAATATGTATTGTGATATATGGTATAATGATACATAAATACTGACATACTCAGTACATTTGTCATCACATATACATTGACTTTCTAAGGAAACATTGAAGAAGCATAACGCAATTCATTTAAGTCTAAAAGTGGGGATCTTTTCATTTTTTTATAATCTAAACTAAATTCAAATTATTCCATGCTTGTGACTAAACACTTCTGCATGATTAATTTGTTGAATTTCGGAAATTACATCATGACTAAATCCAGGTCATATCCGGACCGGTGTATTCTGGAAATATTGTATGCATGTGTTATTGGCATATAGTGGCATTACAAGAAATAATATTATACTATGACTGATAGAAGCACAGTTTTTACTGCGATATACTGTCTGATGTATATCATAGCAGCATTACTAGTATAAGACAGGAATGGATTATGACTAGATTTATTAAAACAACATTCATTAGACATGTACAAATAAACGATGACACTTAATGATCCACAACTGATTCTATAACCTTTTCAATGTATTATATGGTTAACTCCACACGATTAATACTTAATTTCTAATTTAGAAAATGGGACTTTCACAATAAGAGATGGTGGGCTTAAATTATCCAAATACACATGCAGCAAATATATATTTATCAAACAGGTCTTGCCTTTTCCATCAATCTGTCAGACTCGGCAGGTATTTGGCCCAGCCACTGAATGCCTGTCTATATCCTCATCAATAATTGATAGGTTTTTCATCCCATATTAACTCCCCGTACTTACAAACTTGTCCAGGTTCTATACCAAACTGTATATCACGCCATATCCTCCTTGTTCATTTTATAGCCTAGCATTAGACAATAGACATTTTCGGTACAGCTTTAGACAATAAGCCAGGTCAGAGCTGCCAAGAATGATATGGCAGGATAGCATGTATGTAGTATTCAACTTGTCTTAGAGGAATTATATACCCATTGATTTTACTTATATATAATACGTCGGCTGAATATTGCATCAATTTTTTCTGTATCTCTAAGGGACAGTGAGGTGATCAATGAAATTTTACTTGTCATACCAAATTTACCTGTTCCAATTTGCCCATTATAGCCAGTAAATGTTTCTTGGTCAATATTCTTCAGATTTAAATTTAAACTTAATTCTATTTTTCAACAATTTGTGATATGCAATATCCTATTGTAACACATACATCACCCTAACAAATAATTGTTTTGAATAATTAGCCAGACCAGCCCCAATGCAAATTTTAATACTGATGTCTTAAATGATTGTGAAATTTGGTGGTCATGTGGCACAGTGGTAACACACTCGCCTTTCACCTGATCAGATGGGTTCAAATCCCCAATCGGAGGGAGAAAAGGAATGGTGTCACCTGCCTGACTACATTGGTTCTCTCCAGGTACTCTGGCTTAATTCCTCCCACAGTTTTACCCCAAAGTAAACACAGGGGCATGCAATAATGCTTAAATTAATTATTAAAATGCCCCTGTGAGTAAGACCCCTTTTGTGCTCAATTCCATCCTCCAACCGCCCAACAAGAGCGATTTGTTTCGGAATTGTTGTAAAATATATTTGAACTTTCCATGAGATTCAGAACAGCCTAATGCCCTATATTTCCAGAAATTTCTGACTTGGCATTGGACCCCCTCACTTCCTCCAGTCATCACATCCTCCTTCTCCAGACTAAAGACTAGCTATTGAATTTCAGTAATCAAATCTTATCAGACCCTGGCTAATTTGATCAACCCTGTCTTTTTCACCCTTTTTCGGACAGTCAGCCATTAAATCAAATCTGCCATGCAATTTCCCTCTAAGATATAGTGATTGCCTTGTGAAAAGGTCACAAATGCCTGACCTCCAGATCTTGTGAACTCTTGAGGCCAAGGTAATGGTCAACTGGGATAAAGTGATTCAGTACCTCAGCAATCTGATGCAGAACATTCCAGCATGTCAGTCCTATCTATTTGTTTTTGATGCACCAATCAGAGATGAGTTTAGATATATTGACCAATCAGATCTGTCAAAACATCAAACTGATGGCATTGCAAATTTCTAGCATCCATTCATTATTTAGATCATAAGTCTAAGTTCATGTAAAGTTTAACCAGTTTACGTTTATGACAGAAAATCGAGTTTGACTCAAGTGTTTTCTTATTATCATTGATCTGCCACCCTCACACCAGTTATTAATACGCTAGAGCCAAAATCATCCTTCTAGGACTTGTCAGTGATGTTAGGGACACCATACAGCTTTTTCGTCCTTCTAGAACTCGTCAGTGATGCTGAGGGCCTGAAATGGTGATACCCAGTGGGAGGCAATTAAGGAAACTAAAAAACTGGCCTAAAGAACTCTGGGCTTTCCAACCCATAATTTGGTAAATTTCATAATTTTCAATACTGGATTTCGACAGAATGTAAGCTAATAATCACCCCTCAGGTATTGAGTATTTTTATTATAGAAGGATATCATGGTGCTATGACAATATTAACAAAACATTAAAAAAAAAATTGAAATATAAAATCTCCGAATGAATGAGTAAAATATTCCTACAAATCCTTGACATTGGCAAATTACAGAGGAATTCCATTTGTATCATCTGTTAAAATATCTACGCTGCAAAGTTTCAGTCTTAAGAACACCAAGATCTTCACCAGTAGAAGAGCTGTGATATATATACAGGGGCTGTCCACACCTATCCATCACAGTGAATCTCAGACCAGGGTATTATAGGGTCGTTATAATGGGCTTTCTACCAATCTGATTAAAACGGTTAGTGTGATCTCTGGTGTATTCTCAGGGGCGGTCTGTTCATCACTCAAAATCAACACAAATGATGCTATCTCTGTCTATATATAAATCTACAGTGCACAAGTACCTGTGCTCTAGTTAGCTTCATATCTCATATACTGTAAATAAACAAAGTCTTTTTGTTTTCCAAATTACAAATTGTTTGTTTTCTTTTGACTTCTGAAACTTGAACTTGTAAAGTACAGTCTTATAAATACTCATTGGAAAAAAATCTGAGTGTTTCTGATCCATTTCTATTGAAACCTATAGTCTTGACAAAATAATCTCTGGTCCAACAGAAAATAAACAAAGGGCCTTAACTCTGTTTATATTGTAATCATGAAACACAATATAAATATCTGTCAATTCTCTGAATTACTGCAGAATATCAGAATTATAATGAAGTTTGTTTATTTAATTGATAATTAATTACCATGGGAAAAGAGAAAACAAATGAATTAATGCACTTCTATGGTTCATCTGCCCTGTCTGGTACCGAGACTTCTATCATCTCCAAGACTGGAGTTGACTCTTAAAACATCCGGCCACTATGCCTCAACTTCCTATTTTGGGAATGGGATATTGATGTAGTGATAATATATAATATTCAGAGCCTTCATGATCTCAAAAAAGCTTTTAATAAGAAATATCTTGTTGGATAAAATGAAATAATAGTTAAAATTGTCTATAAATGGTGCGAGTTTGATATACCAGCTTGGCCCCCATTTCATCAATGTATTTTACCTGAAAATATTCCAAAGAAAAGCATGATCATCAGATTTAAGGGAGAAAAATTTTTAAAATATCTTTCCTTAAACACTGTTATATACTTGTAAGTGAAAGGATTTCCCTCAGTTAGTGATGAAACAGAAGCCAGGTGACACTCAGAGTCTGGATAGAATAGCTGAGGTCAGCTACTAACAGCCTTGTAACTATCCACAGGGACCTATTAGGTATCTAATAAAACAGGTTTATAAATTAACCCCAGAGGTGACATAAGTTCTCTGCAGTAAGATATGGCTATATTATGAATTCTTGATAAATATCAGCTACCTACAATAAATACTCTTTGAAATGAACCTTCAATGTCTAAAATTTCAATTAAAATCTTAATTCCATCCTTTTGACTGACAGAATGATATCAGAGAAAGCCTACCTGCTTTGAATATGTGACACACATTTGATACATCCAGCAATGAAATAATAGTGCTCCAATTCAGATTCGTTATCAGACAGCAACATGCAATCTTCCTCAGAACTTGTAATTTGTGTCCATGTGCTCAGAAAAATGTCCTTGTGGTTTACTTGTCACGTACTGAAGAAATTGACCTTGTGACTAAACCATCCATATACAGAAGAAATCAAACTTGTGACTTTCCGTAGATGTGACTTGGAAATTGACCTTGTGACTAAACCGTCCATGTACTGTAGAAATCAAACTTGTGACTTTCCGTAGATGTGACTTGGAAATTGACCTTGTGACTAAACCGTCCATGTACTGTAGAAATCAAACTTGTGACTTTCCGTAGATGTGACTTGGAAATTGACCTTGTGACTAAACCATCCATGTACTGTAGAAATCAAACTTGTGACTTGCTGTAGATGTGACTTGGAAATTGACCTTGTGACTAAACCGTCCATGTACTGTAGAAATCAAACTTGTGACTTTCTGTAGATCTGCGGTATATGTCCGTGCACTGTAGTGATAATACTGCTGACTTACTTGCGGTGGTGTACTATAACTTATGACTTACTTCCTATGTGCTGTATAAATTAACAGAGAATCCTTGTGATAGAGATCTGTCTTTGTCTGGTGCAGATGAACATGCACTGAACCCTACCCAGTGTGTTGAGCCAGTTAATTCACACTTCCGTGCTTGTCTGAGTGCTTCTCCAGGTTTTCCGCTCTCCAGCCTGACGTTTTCTCAGTATCTACTACACAGCTCTCCCATTCATTAACCATCATCCTCCCCCGACAGACACATTCACTGTGTCATCGTACAGGTACCACCTACCATAAATACCATTATAAATGTTGGTGTTCCCAAACATAGTCTGTCATTGTACTAAACTGTTCCATTCATGTTGCTATATAAATTTAGTCCATTCAGAGCCCTTCAACTATGCACTTGCTTCAATGAACACCCTTGCGTTTTGGAAGTCTAATTACGTGTAGGCACAATATGCTACACAGTGAATGCTTTAAACTTTCAAAGACCCTTTCGGCTTTCTGCCACTTCCACATGTGTTAATGTGTTATATATATAAAGTGAAAGCACTGTATGACCTAAGGACTAAGGCCTTTTATTCATTTATACTTGGTATTTTTTGCAGAAGAATCGTTTTTCTTTAATAATAAGTCATAAATCTAACAAAAAATTAATATAAATTGCCAACTTCAGTTTTCAGATCAGCTTTCCGAACCTACATTTAGTTTCTAAATATTAATCGATATAAATATCATTTTTTCAAAAAATATTTCAATCCCAGACACCTGCAGTCTGCCAGATGGCACATAAACAAAGATCTTGTCAGCACAAATTCAATGGCAATAGAGAAGATAAGTACACTCAGAGCAAACCCCTTGGATTTTGATGATGAACAATATCGGGACCTGTTAATTTAACACTGTACAATTCAGTATCTACAGTCAAACCTGTCTATAGCGACCGCCCAAGGGGAGGCAGAAAAACGGTCACTATAGACAGGTTGCCTTTATAGACAGGTCAAAATTATTGCACCAACCAATTTACTTAAACCTGCCATAAATAAATTGTCATTGAACAGGGCATTCAGAAGACCAGTCAGAAGTTAAATAAATGCATAAACTTTATAAATCTGAAGGGTTTAATATTTAATGATTTATGGACCCAAACACAAAATATAACTCAAAATGGTCTTATGGATAATTTTAAAAAAATATTTTGTTCTGAAATAATGCTATATGTATCTATCAAATTATCTCCCTTTCTTTCATAAATAAAGAAAAAGAATACACAATAATTAATTAATTAATTATATTTGTGTTAATACTAATTATTTTGTGTTATAGTCTTCTTAAAACCAAAAAAAAAATTTTCTGACCCAAATTGAAATCCGGATATTTGTGTCAGTTTACGACTTTTTATTAGTATTGACTAATTAAAGATGGCGGCAGTACAAACGCTAGTACCGACAGCTACGATTAAGAAAGGCATTATTGGCTTTCATGTGAGTAAATCTTGTTGACAGATATGACCAGTGTTTGTTATTGAAGTGATGTATCCTAGTTGTAATCACAAAATTAACTGACCGTGTCAAATGAAGCCACCTGTACATGTGCACAGTTGTAATGTAATACCGACACGCATGGTGACCCGACTCCTCTCTTACCGAGCCCCAGGCCAGGGCAGCTACAGTAATTATAGTCTAACAGGTGGTAGGGGTCTTTTGTTTATATACTCAGGCCAGGGTTGTGGTGGTCCTTTGTTTGTATAATCAAGCCAGGGTCGATGTGTCTGAATTTTCCGGGGATTTTATGAGGGATGACTGCCGAGAGCAGAAGATGGCCGACAGAAATCGGTCGCTATAGAAAACAAATTAGCGACCGCTGTTCCGAAATCACCGGTCGTTAGCCACATTAGACAGGTAGTCGCTATACAGAGGGTCGTTATATAGTAAAATCTCACGGGGAATCTTAAAACCGGTCGTTATAGACAGGCAGTCGTTATATACAGGGGGTCGTTAGAGCAGGTTTGACTGTATTCACATTAGCAGTACGTGAGAAATGAAAACTGTAGGCAGTGGGTGCCATCTTAGATTTTTCAGACTGACCCAAAAAACAATAACACTTTGTAAGGGCCATCTCAGAATCTTTTTAGGCAAATGATGAATATTAGAGCTGAACACCACTGGGGGAACTTGGAACTAAAGAAGAAGTTTAAATTGTGAAAAGTTTACGGACCATGCACTGTGGATGATGATGGACAAAGCACGATGGCAATAGGTCATCTTCCCTGACCTTTGGGTCAGATGACCTACAATTAAGGGGGAAAAATTGAGAACCTTCAAATATATTTTTGGTTTCTGAATTTGTTTACCTCAGTATTTGATATTGCTGAAAAAATCAATTATTCTACCTTAAATACGTTCGACCATGACTTGTTCTTCCAAGTTATCAAAATATTGTTTTCTGTATTTATGGATAACAAATTTTGAAGATATATACACCAGCTCCATAAATCACAATATGACAAACATGCAACTTCAACTAATTATAAGTGGAAACCTTTAAATTTTATCGCCTGGCTGTTTAAAGATGTCATTGTGTGAGAAATAAAACGCATGTTCTGTTCTTTAAATACAGGTTATATATACCTAACAAAACCATGGACTTTGTGCATCATTACAATTATTTCACAGATAAATGATTGAAAAGCTCTTGAAAGGAATTGCTGTATCAAGTATCATATGGAAACAATTTACAACATTTTAAACACTATAGACACCTAGCTATACTTGTTTGAACTCTGAGAAGGTATACTTGTAAGATAATAAAATGTGAATATGTATGGGGAGGGTATAGAGACCTGTCTAGAGAAAGGTTTAAATAGGGTTAATAATCTCTACATAATAGTAAAATGCATTGTTTTATTGGCCATTGAGACACTAAAGCATCTACTTCACAGGTACGTTGGGACTATAAGCACTACAATACTGAATCAAGCACTATAACAAGCTTCTTATAGAGAAGGTGATGAAACTGATAAACTAATAATGATATTGTTTGCATTTGAAATATAAAACATTAAAATATATAGACCTTGTATTGACTTTGTATGATGTATATATATGTGGATCATACTAATTAACACTGTATTTCTTTCACAATGACATTTTACTACCATGGAAGATAAACTGTTACCAATAATAGCCAGTAGGTATTTTTTAGATGTCGGTTTAGAGTATTACCTTGTCATTATGAACTCCCTCTGGAAGTCGACACAGTCTCAAATTTGCATGACTTCTTCGTATTTTAGTAAGATCTTAGTACATTGGTATATCTTATTGAAAACCAGACCTCTTTTGCTTAAACAACTTTTGATTCAAAAGTTTTCGTTTTTGCTGCCATTTTTCATAATACTTCTGAATCACTATTTTTCAGAAGGAACAAATAAAACAATTGCCAAAAAAAAAAAGAAGAAAACTGTGGAAAAGAAAGTTGTTTATAATAAAAAAAATAAGGTGTGGTTTCAATCAAATATACCAAAATCTGAAATTTTGATTTTTATATATATAGGGCACACTCAATTGTAAAATACAAGGAAATCTCACAAAATCGGCTGTCTCGACTTTCCGAAGGGGAAAGGCAAATTAATAAGAAATTTTACCAACACTTCCTAAACAGAGATTGACTTACATTACATCATACACGTTTATTGAGAAAGACTGAAATAAAATGATAAATTTTACAATGTTGACACAGAGAATTGAAAGTAAGGTATTAATAGAGATCCCTTTATCTGTATATCAACAATTAAAGTCCATTGATAATGTTGATATTGACAGGAGATTTAAATCATAACCACACACAAAGGACAATGGGCCAATATAACCTAGTAGTGGACAAAATAAACACAACAACCTTATAGATAGCCTGCCACATCCTGTGTGAAATAGTCTTAACACCTTTTGAACAACAGAACTGACCGTCACTGGTCAAATATCATAAAACTTAACACAGTCCAGTAATGACTTCGTACATCAGACAGGACATGCATCGATGTCATATATACATACTTAAGTATATCCTGACTCAATGTCAAATGCCAAATTTAATTTTCTGTTCATAATACTGAATATATGAATCATTTTTATCTGTTTTATCTTCCAATGTTGACCTATCAGACCACTTTTATCTTCTACTCATTTAAGCTTCATGTCGGGTGTACTAAGCAGTGATACCTATAGGCAGTAAATGAACCATGCATATGAAAAGTGAGAATATTAAACTTTAAAGATCCAGAAGTCATCAGCCGCGGACATCCGCTGTGAGTCACAAACACCAGTCATCCACAAGGACAGTATGACAAATGTTTTAATCTTTCATCCAAATTGAATTTTTTTTATAAAGATTAGATATCTATATCTATATACATCACTGTGTGTAGATTAACATGATATAGATAGTCTGGAATACGAGACTACTTTTCCGCCCGATGAAAATATGTTAATTGAAAATCAGTTAATATGTTTGGTCTAAAGGTTTTTCAAAACATGTTCTATCAATGAAAATCTTTCATTTTCTCATATATATGTTAATAAATTTTTATTTTTCTTCTTGTTTTTTTTTGTCAGAAATAGAAAAACCAGATCGAATTATGGCCTAAATTTAATCAATATTTCAAGAAATTTTGATAGAACTTCTATCAAACTTTTTCTTGAAATATTAATTAATAAGAACTACAATACTTTTCCATAAACAATATAATGTATATAACATTTAATAGACAAACCTGATGATCTATATACAGTGTATAGGTCCACCGTCACTTTCTTCCAAGTACCTGCTACTTACAACAAACACTTCCACCTACAGGTCTGGTCAAGCTTCCACCTGGTCTGAAACTGATCAACAAACTGACCAGTCTATAAAACCCACTGACCACTCTATCACACTGACCACTCTATGATCAGGCAGTGTCTGTATGGTTAACAGCTTATAGGTATCAATTAAGTGTACAACATCTCCCTCCCACTCAACCCTGGCCTTTACAGCTACCAGATGGAGGCACAATTTATTTCTGTACCTTGTGTGAACAGCTGATCTTTAATGATACACTGTTGTATGATCAGCTGATCTCAAACGCGGTATCATGGTGCTGTTATGTAATCGGCAGGAGATGTTAATTTCTAATGTACAATTTCAAAATCAGTTTATCTAATACAGTCGAACCTGTCATATGTGACCTTCCAAGGGAGTCAATAAAAAAGGTCACATATGACAGGTGGTCTCTTAATCCAGGTTCAAAGAAAATGACCCGAAAAGGAGAAAGTTCATAATTATTCTGCCACATATGTAATATTTATCAGCTACAAGTATTAGTACATACATGTATATGAAAAGGAATTACCTCAGTCATCAATTAAGATTGTGAATATAATCAAATCTGTAAGAGACCTCTTGAGGAAAACGAAAGAAAAAAAGAAAAAAAAGAAAAGAAAGAAAAATCACCATTCACTTAATGAAATAAAATGCTTATAATAATGGACAATATATAAAAATATCCCCATTTCTACATATGTAGTACAATATTTATTTTTTTTAATTTAATTCAGTTTCTTTTATTTTCATTAATACATGTATATATATATAAATTCTTTTAGCATGTTACAATAATTTTTTTTATTATTTTAAAATACAAAAAATAATCAAAGAATTTTTTTTGCATTCCTGAATTCCTGGCCCGGACTTCCGTCCGGATTATTAGTCACGTAACTGCATTTCCTTCATAACGATGGAGACGTTTTTAACTGGCAAATATCTGTCCTAATGTCTCAAAAAGAACATAAATTTCAGTTAAACAGTAAGTTGACTGTTTATTCACTCTTTTTCATACTTCCCAAGCAAATGTTTTTATTTATATCTATCAAAATTTCGTGAAAATCGTCTGAATGGCGAGGACGTTTTTTCGCCATATCCCATCTCCTTCTTTCATTCTTTAGAAGTAAAGTACAGTTTCGTTCGTTTTTGGGTGTTATCAGGGCAAAGATAATAAATTCAATACATTTTTTGAGACAGAATAAGACATTTCATGCATTTCTGAAGTATTTCTGAAGTATTTTTTAATCTTTAAAAGCAGACAAGTTCGTCCGATTTCTTCTTGATTATGACTTCTGCTTCCGTTTTAAAACTCGGAAAGTCGCTGAAAAAAGTCGCTTTTCAGCATTTGGGACACGGAAATGATGGTCGTTAGTCGCGTCTGACAGGTAGTCGCTTAATCCAGGTCACTAGTATAGTAAATAACGTTGGGAGGAAAAAATACGGTCGCATATGAAAGGAAGTCGTTTAATTCAGGTGGTCGCTAAGGCAGGTTTGACTGTACATGTAATATATTCTCCAGAAATGTTCCCCAATAAGAAACCCAAAATGAAATAGAATGTTGGTGTAGCACCGATAGCAGAACAGAATCTATATATGGTCCCAACAATGATGACAATGACAATGAAAAGGATGATGATGATGATGATGATGATGATGATGACTTGCAGAAAACTAAAGGGAATGCTGTAGTAACATTGTAGTGATGTCTAGTCCAACACCAGGTTTTTATAAGACAGCTTCAGTTTACTCCGAAATGTTTCTTACAGAAGTTGCTCTCTCAGAATACCCTAGCTTTCAAAGTATTACTGCTCTCCCTCTGGGAAATCTTTTTTCATCTTCTACATTTTATTACGATGTGTCATTTCCTCTCGTCTCGGAAGTTGAATACAAAATAATTTCTTTTTGAAATGGCACCCATTACAGATATCAAGGTTTTTCAAGGGAAAATGTTGGTTTATGCAGAGTTTTGTATTAAATATACTGTTATATTTAGTACGGCTAGGATAAATGGTGTTTGAGGTTATGAGAAATTAAAATGTAGGGACAAGAGGGATTAGTGAAGGCTGTGTTTGATTGAATGATATATGAGAGCAGATACCTGAACTTGTGTTTCCATTCATTCTTAAAACCTTGGAGTAAATCTTATTAAGCCTATCGCTGCCCTGTGCTATATTTAAACTGATACTTGATGCAAAAAAGATTGAACTGACAAATCTTGGCTGTCAATTTCAGAACGGCAGCTAATAGACCGGAATCAGAGACTGTCCAACCTATCTGATATCATCGGATACTCTCACCAAGATGTCATCAACCAAATTACCTAAATTACAATTAGGCCCGTGTTGGTTCTACATACATAAGTCACATATCTTTACTGACTGTTAACATCCACCTGACACTATCTGGGCCGGGGTAGGTCCAATCTCACATGGATTTCATTCCCCCTTATCACCCTAATTAGATATATTTCATACTTTATCACGCAGGTATCAGGTTGAGATAATTAGCTATCAATCTGCTATCCAAGTCATCACTATTTCCTCACCACTATCACTATTCTGTGGCCAAAGTTTACAACATTTTGGAATCATTGGAATCTGGGCATTTTTTCTGCAATAAAAATATCAAATATGTGTTTGTTAGATTTGTACTATTTTTATGCCTTATTCACGACAGGTAAGGTCATATGAAAACTTGAAGGATGATGTGGCAGCTCCGAAATACTTTTATAGTGTCATCACACTGAACAGGCACACCTTGATTGACATTGCTACATATCAGGGCTTTTTTCCGACAACTTTTTGGAACTGATCGATTATATGTCCCATTCCAAACTGGATATTTCATATTCAAGCCAAATTCCCAAAATTTGCAGATTAATCTTGAATGTTTCCATCTAATTCCCAAATTTTCTGTCCAAAATGAAGCAAAAATGTCCCATCACAATCTTAGCATTATGCATAAATTAATTTCATGATACAGCTGTTTCAGCCAAATAAGGATTCGTGTATCAGCTATAGGTTTTTGAAGTAGTTTGATTTACACAGAATGAAATAATTTTACAATCTACAAGAATTCAAACATTTTGACAATGTGTTTTCTTCCATTGACATAAAATCATTTGATTTGCATAAGTCACTAGAGCAATATCTTTTCAGGACCTAAAGGAGCCAGTCTATAATTAACCCAGTTTCACTTCTTCGTGTCAAAAGGTACCTTCCCAAATCCCTGATTCTTATCTGTCTGCAAAACAGGCAAAGTGACTAATGCTATGTGACGGAGAACATCCTAAAGCCTGGTAAACAGATCCAAAATTTACATTTTAACCCCAAAAGAATTGTAACAGTTATTCCTGGTGGCGTCAGATTTACAAGACTCTTGGTCTCCAAATACCCAGCAAACCTTTCAATTATGCTGTTGTTTTCTCTTCAGCAGCCATGACTGTCAAGTTTATTAGATTAATGGAAATACAGGAAGCCTGTGATTCAGAGAAATTCTGGCCTACTTCGCCTCAGAAGTAATAGGTTAAGTGTATTGCATCACATAATCTTTAACAATTGACATATATATCTTACATAAAAGTTTGATTTTGGGGTCAAGGCCAGCCAGCTGCCAGTTATGGATTGAATTAAATATGCATTCAAAAATTTTTTCTCAACTTTATTTCTAAAAATAATCTCCTGAATACTGTATTTAATAAAATATATTCTCCATTACCTGTATTGTTATCTGCCAAAAGTAAATTTTCTGCCCGACTGACTACGTTATCCGAGCTTCTCAAAAACAAATTCTGGAAATGAGCATCAAATTAAAAAAAAAATAGTTATATTAATTTTAAAAAGAATTTTCTGAAAATGCTGCAATCTGCTGAACTGCCATAAAGTGCACATTATAGATAGGGATTAATGAATTAACTTCTGCAATTCAGTTGTAGAATTTTCACAATTTTCAAGAAAAAAAATATTCATCTCTTCCTTCAAACACTTGTTAAAACTGCTAACCATTTTAATACATAAAAATAAGTGTATATATCAATTATTAGATCAAAAATGTTATATAAATAGCAAAACATGGAATATTTTACAAATAGAAGAATATTCAGGTAATATAAAGGACAGGAAATATATAGAAATGAACATCTTTAAAGCAGAAATTGAAAATTTGAAACCTTTACAAAAGATTTTCTACCACAAAGACCAAATTGAAAGCATTCAATGGTGCAGAATGACGTAGTATTTGCTTCTTCAATTCCACAAGACAAGTAATATTGATTTAGATTTAAGGAGGAGAAGTCTGTCGTATTTCCTGTATGTAGACGAAAAGGCTGGCACTGCCAATTCTAAAACACCAAAATCCAGATATTTACTGATTACGTAACATACAAACCCTAAATACATTATCAAACAAAAGCATCTGTGCTATCCTTCGACAAATTACACAAACATAGTGACTGCATTACCTGTATCTCGTCAGCGGAGGTCTTCATTCTGACGTACACGCGTACCTGTGTACACCTGTCTACAATGCTAATAAACCCTGAATACATTACATCACTGACATTCCAGTGTCAAATCAGCTTAAAATTGGGCATAACCTGATGTTATAAATCATGAAAATATTCCAGAATCTATGATCAATTTTCAATTTAACAAGGGGTGGAGTCCTATTATAATTTCCTGTTAAGATAAAACTCTGATAAGGTCGGACTACAGGTGACTAAAATATATCTGAAACATGAACTATTCAAAGGAGGCCGGAATTCATGCAATTTATATAACTTTTAGGGAAAAAAATTGACATGTACAAGATATTCTCAAGATCTATAAGTTCAATTCTGTAATTTTGTAAGAAATTTTACATTTCTTCTTTTAAACATCATTTATTTCATACAAGATCAATAATACTTGGCCAGAAAACATATTTACTGGACTTAATGTTCACATGGCTAGAATGATTTTAAAAATCAACTTACTATATAAATCTATGTGAAATTCCAGGATATAATACATAGATAACATGTCCCTACTGATCATTTAGAAAAGTAAACATACCTTGTATACTTGTAGTATAAATCCCGAGGTTACGTTAACAGCAGTAAGTTACAAGCGGAAATCTATAAATACGACATATTTTTCACTTTTCCAGCCTGTTGACACACAGTGCCTGATGACAGGTTATCTATATGTACCATGTAACATATGTACCTATATATAAATATTACCTGTTAGATCTACATTGTGGACAGGTAATTTCCACAGGTGTATATATATATGGTGTCACAGGTGAATTAAGGGGTGATAACTCCTGCTGGGATCTCACAACCTTATTATGAGATTGTGTCATTGATGTCAAATTCCACACATAAAGTTCTCCTCTTTTTTCACATACATCAACAAAACCTTTCAATGAATTATTGTATATAGGCTTCCTGGAATTGTCTATCAAGCAAAGTTCACATGAATTCTATTCAATATCAAATGACACTGCAGTCTTTGTATGCATGCAAGCTTTAATCTAAAAATTATTTTATACCATGATCATGATCAACCCTACATTTGGTATTATATATTAAATAATTTAATTTTCTTTTGATAACTGAATAATACTTTATCAAATACATCTGTCCGGATGATGACTTAAAGACTGTGACTTTTTAAGTTAATTGTATATGTATATAAGATAGATATTTTGACTTTTCTAATTAGTTTACGGTAGATATAATTGTACGTATATAAGATAGATATTTTGACTTTTCTAATTAGTTTACGGTAGATATAATTGTATGTATATAAGATAGATATTTTGACTTTTCTAATTAGTTTACGGTAGATATAATTGTATGTATATAAGATAGATATTTTGACTTTTCTAATTAGTTTACGGTAGATATAATTGTACGTATATAAGATAGATATTTTGACTTTTCTAATTAGTTTACGGTAGATATAATTGTATGTATATAAGATAGATATTTTGACTTTTCTAATTAGTTTACGGTAGATATAATTGTATGTATATAAGATAGATATTTTGACTTTTCTAAGTTTACGGTAGATATATAATTGTACGTATAAAAGATAGATATTTTGACTTTTCTAAGTTTACGGTAGATATAATTGTACATATATAAGATAGATATTTTGACTTTTCTAAGTTTACGGTAGATATAATTGTATGTATATAAAATAGATATTTTGACTTTTCTAAGTTTACGGTAGATATAATTGTACGTATATAAGACAGATATATTGTGACTTTTCTAAGTTTACGGTAGATATAATTGTACGTATATAAGATAGATATTTTGACTTTTCTAAGTTTAAGGTAGATATAATTGTACGTATATAAGATAGATATTTTGACTTTTCTAAGTTTACGGTAGATATAATTGTACATATATAAGATAGATATATTGTGACTTTTCTAAGTTTACGGTAGATATAATTGTACCTAATATATAAGATAGATATTTTGACTTTTCTAAGTTTACGGTAGATATAATTGTACATATATAAGATAGATATTTTGACTTTTCTAAGTTTACGGTAGATATAATTGTACATATATAAGATAGATATTTTGACTTTTCTAAGTTTACGGTAGATATAATTGTACATATATAAGATAGATATTTTGACTTTTCTAAGTTTACGGTAGATATAATTGTACATATATAAGATAGATATTTTGACTTTTCTAAGTTTAAGGTAGATAAGTATTTCACCTGAAGTGGTGATACAATACACATACCTGGGTTCAATGAACATGGAGTTTTGTTAGTACTATTACATATGGGACTAAAGATCAATATCTCTGTTTATATAAACATTGTAGTATATACAATACACATAAGCACAGGAAGAAATTCGGTCACACAACAGCCTGTCATGTTTACATTTTAAGCAAAGTACTTTCTATTGATATGAAATAAATATAAAGTAAAATAAAATATATTTCAGGTATATCTATTGCATTTTAAGTGTAATTTTCACATTTTTTTTTATTTTGCTGAATATTTTAATGTCTCATTAATATCATTTTAATTAAAATCACAAAAAAAAATTTGAATGAGGGAAATCAAATTTATATTCCTCTCTCAAACTGTATTGAACTCTATCTTGTAGAATTTATTGATAAACTTGTTCTGAAATTTTAAAGATGAGATAAATTTAATTAATCTTTTTTAAAGTCATACAGTATCTTGTGACAGGGTAACTTTACACTAAATTAATTAAATCCTACATAATCCAGCCCCAAAACTGACTTGTTGACAAAGATAAGAAAAGCATGCTTTATCATTGCTTGGGTAAATGACCGTAATACTATTCAATATAAGTACGACCTTTAATCTGTAGACACTAAATGGTCACCCTGACATACTGGTCACTGAGATTTCCACACACTGACCACTAACTATCAGGATTAAGCTATCTAAATTCTTTGAGTATTTAAACTGGCCCAAAGAGAGTCCAGAGGATCAGTCACTCATTGTGGCCTGCTAACCCTATCAACAGTACCCTATATCACACGTCCCTATCAGGAGATCAAAGTGAAGCCTCCTGTTAATTCACTTAGCACACCTTTCCACCCATGAATTATATATAGGAAGATAAACCAGGAATAAGTTTGTTGGAAATTCGGGCATTTTTACTCGATGCTCACAGATAAAATTTGATTTCAATACGAACATCCAGCTTTGCAACATCAGCTTAAGTCTCAGAGGACAGCACAGAGTATAATTTCATTAATTCAAATCAAATAAAAGGAATGCTTTAAACAATCTCTTACTCTAAATCTGTTTAACCATTCAGGACAAGTAGTTCATGCCTGACAGTAAAATGTGCATGCCTGATGCATTAACCTATTTATACAACATATACTTCATAGTTCATTAATTAGAAACTAGATTACCATAATTTTTATAGGATTTTTTTCTTGAGTCCAGAACACCATTTTCAAAATTTTGATGAGTCCCAGAAATAAGAGATATTGTAAATGAGTGCTCAAAACTTGAGTTAAGCACGAGTCAAGTATCTGCATGAGACATAACAACCAATTCCATACATCTACGGCTCATTACAGGTTAGTAATGTCTTTAATGAACTGTTCTTAATTTCCACAAGCAGAAAGACAATGACTTTTTGTGACTATTACAAATTCAAAATCTCCAATGTCATGCATGTCCATGATATACTGCTAGGTGTACGTAGTGATCCATTTCACAGGTACAAATGTCTTGATAGCTCTCACAGATATTGAAAACACATTTTACCTTGTGATGTCCTTCAAATTTAATGAAAGGTTATAATTATAGAAACATGTGGTAGCTGTGACAGAAAGTGTGACCTTCACCTTTCATTTACATGACCAGGTTCCAGATTTGAATATCTAGTTATGACAGAATGTGAGACCTTCACCTTTCATTCATGACCAGGTTCCAGATTTGAATATCTAGTTATGACAGAATGTGTGACCTTCACCTTTCATTTACATGACCAGGTATCAGATTTGATTATCTGTATTTCTATCTATATATGCATTGCTGTATTTTGATATCAATATATGTTTACAGCCAATCACAGATTGCAGCAATGAAGCTTTTGTACTTGGACTCATACAAGTCTAGCCAATGTTTGCCATATAAATAAAGTGACTATAGTACTTGCAGAATCATGTTTCGATTAAGAATGATTTTTTATGCAAGTCAAGATTCAAGTTGAAGCAAGTTCTGATTATAACCACAGATATTTCATTGAAGAAGTTTAGAGTATGTATTTAACAGCTTACCACTGAATATCTTATTCATTAAAAGTCAGAATACAGATGTCTTTCACAAGTTCAAATTGTGGAAGAAAAAACGAACCTAGTATATTCTGACATAAGAATGAATTAAAATTAATGCACCAAAAGGAAAAATAAGTGGTATTCAGTAGAGAAACCACTAAAACCATAATGGGTTTCATCTTAAGTTTTACATTTAAGCAAACTAGAAATATATTGGTACAACATGAATACATCCCAACACCCTGTTTTAATTATGGTAGTCTTTTTTAAAAGCAGTTGTTACTGTGTCAACCTCCTATACATGCATTATCAAAATATTCCTAGTATACTTGATATTCATATCAGACAGAAAAGCTCAGATATCAATACTAGACATTAAATTTAGCTTGATAGTACATGTTGTTTTTTGTTCATTATATGAGGCTTGAAAACTTAAACACATATTGCAGTAGAGTGACATATGGACCATGGTAAAGCCGTGTTGAGACTGAACCATGGTAAAGCCTTGTCCAGACTGAGCCGTGGTAAAGCTGTGTCCAGACTGAGCCATGGTAAAGCTGTGTCCAGACTGAACCATGGTAAAGCCGTGTCCAGACTGAGCCGTGGTAAAGCCGTGTCCAGACTGAGCCGTGGTAAAGCCTTGTCCAGACTGAACCATGGTAAAGCTGTGTCCAGACTGAGCCGTGGTAAAGCCTTGTCCAGACTGAGCCATGGTAAAGCCGTGTCCAGACTGAACCATGGTAAAGCCTTGTCCAGACTGAGCCGTGGTAAAGCTGTGTCCAGACTGAGCCGTGGTAAAGCTGTGTCCAGACTGAGCCATGGTAAAGCTGTGTCCAGACTGGACCATGGTAAAGCCGTGTCCAGACTGAGCCGTGGTAAAGCTGTGTCCAGACTGAGCCATGGTAAAGCCGTGTCCAGACTGAGCCATGGTAAAGCCGTGTCCAGACTGAGCCATGGTAAAGCTGTGTCCAGACTGAGCCATGGTAAAGCCGTGTCCAGACTGAACCATGGTAAAGCCATGTCCAGACTGAGCCATGGTAAAGCTGTGTCCAGACTGAGCCGTGGTAAAGCCGTGTCCAGACTGAGCCGTGGTAAAGCCATGCCCCTAATGGAGCGCAAATGTCAATCACATTTAGAGCTTCTGATATTTTCCTGGTAAAAATGTTATAAATGATTATAGATAACAAAAAGATCAAATATCTTATATATACCTGGACCACCAAAGTAAACAGTTGTATAATTAGAGACAGTAAAAGTTCCTCGTAACCAGGATATAGTCCTGTCGACAAACACTGAGTCTGTTTCAGTGGATTGGGGGTCCTAATTGATTAGATTATTAACAAAGGGAGGTAATCCTTTATTGACTTTGCCAGCTCTGCCCAGACAGATCAGTTACAGCTTTCCTGACCATAAAATCAGATCCCGGGAAGTCATGGTTAAATGAAATACTGTCCATTTTATCAGAACTACCCAACAGTATCTTATCAGAACTACTGAACATTATCACAAATTCTTACAGAAGGAAAGAGAGACATGCACAATAATCTCATATTTACTGCAAAAAAAATATTATTCAACATACCTTTTCATCACTCAAAATCCCTCCATTTACTGTATCTTTAAAGTTCCTGAAAATAGACCAATATCCATAAGAAAACATATTATACAGTCGAATCTGTCCAAACGACCATCTCTATTTAGCGACCCTCTGTTCTAAGCGACCATTTCAATTCCTCCCGAGCGTTTTTCGCTATATTTTAACTCTATTAAGCGACCCTCTGTTTACGCGGCCAGCGACCACAATTTTTTGTTCCCGTGATAAAAATAACTCTCCAATAAGCAACCAGAAGTCACCAAAATGCCTTACATAACCATTTTCGCCTTAATAACACCCAAGTAGTTTTACTTTTTGTGCAAAAGGACGGGAGATGAGGCGAAGTGACCGTCTGGAATTCTGACGATTTTCAGACGTTTTATATACGATATATCAATTTGCATGCGAAATATAACAATGAAGGAATGCATAAAGAGTTAAGTTACTGTTAAATCGTGATTTGTTATCTTTTTTGAGACATTAAAACAGATATTTGCCAGTGAAAAAGTCGTCGTTTTTAAAGTAGGAAATGCAGGAACGTAAATAATAATCGGAGCGGAAATCCAGACCAAGATTTCAGGAATTAAAAAAAATATATAAATAATTTGAAAGTAATCTAATTAGCCAATGAAATATATTTCTCATGTTAAATCGATGTATTATGCTATGCTGAAAGAATTTCAAAAAATACATATAGTGATGAAAAATTAGCACAGTAATAATTATTAAAAAAAAAATACACAAAAGAAAAAATTATTTTGTTTTATTCAAAGTGGTGGTTCATTTTTCACATATATTATAAATCATTATTGCCAATTTATAAAGCGAATAAAAAGCTTACGAACATTTATTAAATTTAAGATACCATCTCTATTAAGAGACCAATCTCCATTAAGAGACCGTTTTTCAACTTCCCTTGAGTGGTTGCTTAATACAGATTCGACTGTATTTAATATCTACAGTTTGTGTGACATTTTTTTAATATTTGTTTTATTTTCAAAAGAGTTTTTCAATACAGTGACAATAACAATGACTCAGTAATTCATTCAGATTATTATTTAATGACCTTACTGTCACAATTACCACTCATACCATACATATATAATATCACACCATAGGAAGAAGGAAGGACCAAAGGGAAGAAAAAGAAGTTTAAAAAGAACAGAAATGAGACAGAAGGAAGAAAAGATAAAGACATAAATATATATCCGAATAAGCGTTAGGGAAGAAAGTCAAAACAGAGATACTAATAAAAGTTTAGTCACAGAAATGTTACTGAATAATCAACACGGTAAAAGAAGAACAAATCATCAGCCTAAATCATGTTAAGTTTGAAGTAATATCAACTTATTTCATCCATTTCTTCCCATTCATTTAGAAAAAATATTATATACAAGGATCACTTTAAACATATGAAATAATTTTGTGAACTTGTCTTTGATGCTAAATAACATTTGCTGAATCATTATAGTCTTTAATATTTAAGATTGAATGTATTTTGTGTGCATTTTAATAATGAAAGTTTGAGTTTAAACTATGAGCAACTCTCAAGCAAATGTCTTATAATCACATTATACAGATTCAACTTTCATTTTAAATATGATTTAACATAGTGGTGAAAGGGCCGGTTAGTCGTTGGATTGTCAGTATAATGCCTGCAGCTGAGGTACATGCCATGCTACTAAATTGGCCAGGTAATGGCGATTCAGTATGATTACACTATAAGTGGCTCTTGTATGATCCCTTCAATGGTGGTTTTCATCTAAATACAATATCAGCTACTGTGAGAACAGGAAATAAACAACATGGCCCAAAATAAAAATGATTCCTGCTCTATGTACCTGCTATGGTGACCTTAGATATGTATTATCTAATGTAACCTACAACATCAATACAAAGTTAAGATTTTTAAGTTTAGCATGAAATGAGACTTTATAGAGTGTCAGCTTAAAAAATCTCATCCCAAGGGACAAGGAGGCTCAGTGTTCATCAACAGGAGTCATTGATTTTTTTTTTCTCTCGCAAATTTCCTGTCATCAAATAATTCAAGTTGTAATGGGAAATCCATAACATAATACCATTATCATTGGTGTGAGAAATGTGTCAGGAGTCGATACAAATATCCAATGTCTCATGGTTTTACACATCATAAAGTAATGACATCATCATTTTGTGATAGGTGAAATTTTCGGAGTACAGCATATTTATGTGTGTTTTCTCTTGATTTGTATAGACAGAGTTATCTTTCCCTGGTGAAAATGGTACCTCCCAGTAATGCAATGAAATGTGAAGCAATAAATTGATTCAGGTAGTAATTAGCATTTGTCACTGAAATCAGAATTATATTGACCGTAATCACATTCTAATCCTAACACTGGTACTGATTATAGTTACTGAATTCTCCTATCAAATGGACAATTTGGTTTGTTTTTGTTTAACGTCCTATTAACAGCCAGGGTCATTTAAGGACGTGCCAGGTTTTGGAGGTGGAGGAAAGCCGGAGTACCCGGAGAAAAACCACCGGCCTACGGTCAGTACCTGGCAACTGCCCCACGTAGGTTTCGAACTCACAACCCAGTGGTGGAGGGCTAGTGTTAAAGTGTCGGTACACCTTAACCACTCGGCCACCGCGGCCCCATTCAAATGGACAATGTAATAGTACAATTTAGTTACTGAATTCTATCAAATGGACAATGTAATAGTACAATTTAGTTACTGAATTCACCCATCAAATGGACCATATTAAAGTACAATTTAGTAACTGAATTCTATCAAATGGACCTTGTAATAGTACAATTTAGTTACTGAATTCTATCAAATGCACAATGTAATAGTACAATTTAATTATTGAATTCCCCTATCAAATGGACCTTGTAATAGTACAATTTAGTTACTGAATTCTATCAAATGGACTATGTAATAGTACAATTTAGTTATTGAATTCCCCTATCAAATGGACTATGTAATAGTACAATTTAGTTATTGAATTCCCCTATCAAATGGACTATGTAATTTAATAATACAACAAACAATTTAGTTATTGAATTTTATCACATGGACCATGTAATACAACATGCCCAGAACAAATCCATTCATATTTTTTTTATATTGGGACAAAAATATAAAGTAAGATTTCTCTCATTCCATGTCAGACTCCCTGACAACCGGCTGCCAATACCACATGGACCTTCCCCACAGCCACTGGAAGCAATAAACGTAATTAACAAATTTGAAACAGACACCAAAAAATCTACAGAGCTTCATGTATTATTTATCAAGGACATACCAAACCCTAGCAGTTTGATTTGCTGTTGTGGGATAGAAACACATGTTCTGTGTGGTAGTTATTTTACAACTTTTACAACTTATTCTGTTTGGATCACACAGGTCATTGTGATTGTCATACAGGTGTCTTACATTGGATCCAGTATTATCTGACATCACTGTTTATATCGATCGTCTCAGAACGACTGAAGAAAATTTCTGAGGTTATTGATATTTCCTAGATTATAAAAAAGTGTTAAATTCAGAAATTTCCTCAAGTAAGAATAATCTGCAAGACTGGATGGCAAGAGTCCAGTATACAGGCCAATGTTGGTTTAAAAGCTGTTCAGCTGTATCCAAAATTGTATTAAATTAATTACCGTGTATATTAGTCATAATCTAAGTTCACCATGTAAAAACCAGAACAAAAATATCTATATACATTTAATTTACGAAGAACAACTTCAGTCAGGGAGGAGATACATTGTTTCAAATATTTAATAATGATGACCGCACGCTGCTGATAAACGATCAGTTCTAGCGGATTTTTTAAATTATCCTTTCTCGACTAAAATTTGCCACTTTGATATTCACCAGGTGATCTAAATTATCTAAAGCAGAATAATGAAAATTAGATAGTCGATAAATGAAAATAAAAATTATTCAATTTTAAAACACAATGCATACCAGATGTCAAGTAGGAATGTATAAATCTTGTATTTAACTTTAAAACTTGCATTGTGCACAGCAAACTTACAAAATCTGTTTTATTTCATTTTCACATAAAGTTCATATTACTTGTACAACATGAAACTTCTAAGCTAAACCAAGTTTTTCAAAGATGCAGCTAAATATAGTTTGTATATAATCTGAATTTTAAATGGAGCTTCAGTTTTTAAACCAATTTATCACATAACGGAAGAAATGTATCCCACCCCAGTTTATAATTAGATCTGACAGGTGTCCCACGGCGAACTGGATCCACCCTAACATATGTGCCTTATCTCACCGACAATATAGCATTTCATCACCCTTGTTTTTTACTGGTGAAAATATGAGATGTTTTCATTTAAAATGATATGACCCAGTTTACCAAATCTTATCCACATTTAATAAAACTTAAAACAAACAAACTTCCCTGATATTCGTTACCTAATTCTCGAGTTTTCAATGATAAGACATTTGACAGGTTAGAAGATTTCCTGATAAATACAGACAGAACAGTTGTGGAGGTACCGGTAGGGGATCCCCACTGCTCTACAACCATTAAAAAACTCTCATAGCAACAAGCTCATCCCATCATAGCTCTGTGAGTTATATAACAATTAGTTATCAGACAGCCTCATGGATGTCAAAATGGTTGCTAAGCTTTTAACAAATTCAACTCAATTTCTTTTATATTTCCACACCAAGAAAGTTTGTTTAATCTAACTTTAAGTCAGAAACATGCACAGATATAAGATTATCAAATCCTTTAAATTATTTTGATTAAATCAAAGATTCTTCTCTACCAACAGCATACACACCGCTCGTCACAAAAACACATAAAACAGCTGAGTGAGTGTAATGACGTCTAAAAATAATTGCCTATATAAGACTGAAATGTATGCAAACTAAATATAGAATATAGAGGCAGTGTAATCAATGATGTAGTTTAAAATCTTAAATTTTTCTTTAATTTTCGGAGAGTGGTTATAGCATAACGTATGTAACTTTTAGTAATGTACACAAATTCACATCAGCCGATTCTTAAATTGATCATAATAACTCATTTGTCGGACTGTACAGTATTTGTAGTATGTATGTGTTGAGATTAAGGTTAGACTGTAGTACATATAGGGTATAGACTTTAAAGTGCTGGTGTACTCTCTATATCACAACTACATAAAAGTCTAAATCATTTGACATTGTATACAGTTTGACAATTTTCGCCAGACTGTCAGATGTGATGGGCCAACAGTTCTATTTTGTGAGCTATTCTCCCATTAAAATTGATGAGGGCGTTTTATTCCGACACAGTCTGTTTTACTGGTCGATCATAACCAATAAAGTGGATATCATGTTATCATTAATGTCATAACACAAAACAAAGTCATAAAGAAATGTTTTGACACAATATGGCCACAATTCTGAAATTGTTTTACACCAGAAAGTCTAATATGCCGAGTACTGGGGTGACTTATTATAGGTGAATGAGAATTCTGTCAAGCTGTTTGTATCAATATATAAAAATAAAAGTCTTCAGCTGAACCCTTAGATCAGCATTACACTTAATTCATGAAACAGTGCTTACAAGTAATATATTCTATTTATCACAACTCACGAAGCATGCTTACAAGTGTTAGATTCTATTTATCACAACTCAAAAAGCATGCATACAAGTAATAGATTCTATATTTATCACAGAACTCGAGAAAAATGATTACAATGTATCAACAATGCTTTTTCTGTTGTATTGTTCACCGAACCAAATGGTTATTGAATGACACCAGTAATTAGAGTAAAGCTATATCATAGTAAATACCCAAGACAATTCTGCAAAAAAAAAACCATTATTACAAAGAATATTGAGGAATTCAGTCAAGAGTGAAATATTCTGATTTATTTTCATGATTTTTTCTATCGTTTTAATAATGCATTTTCTTTGAGTCCCAAGAAACTATAAATAAGGATAAGAAATTGCATATATCTACTTCGAAGAACAAAGTGGAAGAATTTTTTTATGAATTCGTCCTGATGATATAGAAGATTTTAAATATCTTAAAATAACATGCATGGTGAACATTATAATGTGATTTGGAAGATTAAATTTTCATATAGGTCAAGAAAAAAAACTTAAATAGAATAATTTACTGGTTATCTCCCACAATCGACCAGGGCTTTATACACATGTATACGATTTATGTTTTTTGACATTATGTGATTGTTATCTACCTATATATATATATACACAACGGCAGAATCAGATAAAGTACATTGGATCCTACAGATTTTCTCATGAATTACATTTATTAGAAACGTGGTCAAACAAGATGAACAAGCAATCCTACACAGAGTAATAAGATGGTCTATTTCAGGTTTCACCATGCAAGTATAATATACGTCACAATCCAATTATCTTCTGTTTAGTGTATACTCACAGTGAAGATGAATGTAGATTGCCAGACCGTAATGTTTCTACACATCACCCCAACATACACAACTACCATATTCATCAGACAATGCGCCCATGTCGGGTAATAAATCCACCCATACCTATTACAGTTTAGCTAATCACTGCTTATTCATTCTCCTGCAATTAGCCCATCCCTTTTTTCATGACAAAGATATGTATCTGTATTACAAGTCTGAATGGACTGAAAAATAAGGGACCGTTATTATCTTATACACTTCAAAATAATATAAGGATGGCTCCAAAAATGCAAACTAAGTTATCCTTTCATTGTTTAGGATAAATATGGTATACTGATGCTCTGACTTAATATATTACAAACTAAGGGCATCGAGCAGCTATACATCTCTCATTACTTTTGTTGTCATATTCATAACACAATTCAAAAGATCTTAAGGAATCTTTTGATGTTTTGAAGATAAATGGCATTCACTACACCCAATACAAAACCTGGTTATCTTGTAACTCAAGATAAAAGTAGGTACAGCACATTTAGGCCTTACTGAAATTGAATTACTTACTACAGAGGCCAAATTATGGAGAGGAAGGTATCAGATTAAAAAGAATTCAGAAACTGCTTTTAAGTTGAGAAAATTTCTAACTCTATATATATCTGTAAAATGCTATAGGTTAATCTTACACTAAAAATTATATAAATTCTGGATATTTTCAGAACATCCTTGACCGTGAGTATCCATATCCAAAACTTTCTGAAGCCTCTAACCTACACTCTGGACTAGGTCGGAAGTTCTGCAAACTCCTCACCAAAGATTGGTATCGCCTGAACTACATATTTACTGGTAATTCATTCATGCTTTTGTTTATTTATACCAGTACTGTGATAAGTATGAGGTGCTTCTTATTTATAAACGATTATATAGTCAACATTCTGTGTATTGACTACGGCTGTTTGGTTCTGTAAGCTACATCAGTTTAACATCTGATCAAATATATCTAAAGCCAGTTCATACTTGTTATAATCTATCCAAATATTGACTGAAAAGACTCTCAAATAAACACTTACCTATGAATTGGATAGTCTGGAAATCCCCTCCAGATATTTCTTAACAAAATGATCTTATAACAGTCACAAAGAATTCTATATACACTCTACACAGTGTATCTCAGTGGCTCCCTACTAAAGTGGGATACAAGCTACCATGTGGTGTCCTGTGTTTACTTTTGAGAGCTCGTCTGTGATTGGTTGATAATCGAAATAGGTGACCCAGTCAAACATCAGCTGATCTGGTGTGTTATGTATACTATTAGGTTAGGTATACTCTGGAACGGTAAAGTCTTGCAAAATCTGATAGTATTTTTTCCCTCACCGACAGCTCTAAATATTGTACATGATACATCATTCTTATGCACAGCATAATGGTAACAGAAGTAAAATTACATACTGGTACACACAAATTATGTACATTTCAGACGGAGTATGTAATCTACCTGATGCATAAGTAGGACATTAATATATCTATATACATGATGTATACATACATTCAGTATTACAGACTACAGTACAATATAAACTAGGAAGTATATCAAGAGATTTTGTTGTAAGCTTTTTTTAACAATAAATCTTATCTGATCTTCTGATTCAAGCTAACAATGCTTTGAGATGCTTGAGCAGTATATTTATAATGTAGCTATGACAATAACTATCATTCAGAGAGTGTTATAAGCTTGCTCAGCTTTACACAATCTAAAGAAAACTTTGAACTTAACACATAGATCTGCAGGAGATGTAATGGAAGTTCCATACAAAAAAATATCCAACAAGAAAAGCATTTAAGAATGAAGATCCTTTTTAAGACTTTCTCGTCTTTTTATTCTATCTTACACAGGCAATATACATGTTATGACATCATAACAAAAAAACTACCTCACATGTCTAAATGGCATAATGTGGCATCTTAATAAATCCTGGTGTTTATACTAAACAAAATATAAGGTGCTGGAATTACCTTTCAGTGATGTACTTCTTACCGTATTTATCCGTAAATAAGCCCAGGTAGTCAAAACATAAAACCTTTACTGAAGAAGATAGAAGGCTTATATTGCATGACAAGGAAAGAACACTTGTTCGCATATCTATGGAACTGAAATAGGTCTGGGTGGTCTTAATACCAGACATGTGCTTATTATCGGACATGAGCTTATCAATTATCTAACATAGGCTTATTGTCAACATAGGTTTATTACTAAACATAGGCTTATTACCAGACATTGGCTTATTATTGGACATGGACTTATTGTCAGACACAAACTTATTGTCAGACATGTGTTTATAATTATTGCCAGGCATTGGCTTATTATCAGACATCGGCTTATTATCTGAAACATGGGATTTTCATCAAACATAGGCTTATTGTCTGACATGGGCTTATTACCAGACATTGTCAGTAATTAAGTATCAGAATATTCAGCTCAAATGAAACCAATATACCTTCCAAATCTTCAAATGTATTTTTATATCAATTAGAAGGAACACAGCTGTATATGCTGTTGTATTTGGCCTTATTCTGATATCATCAAAAACAGTTCATTACGTTTAAAACCAGGTCGGTGTTCACATTAAAAATAAACTTTTAAACAAGGGCCCAATGGGCCCGAATCACTCACCTGCAATGCAGTGATCTTTTCATATATGGATCCTGCAGTTATTTGAAAGCATGCTACAGGACCAATATAATGTGTCTCGGTCATTAAAAGATTTAAGCATGCTTGATCGACGTGACCCCAGCATGCTACAGACCCAATATCAACTCCCTGGGACTCTTGGTTATTGAGAAGAAGTCGTTTAAAGATTTTAGCCTTTTTGACTCCAGTGACCTTGAATGAAGGTCAAGGTCATTCATTTGAACAAACTTGGTAGCCCTTCACCCCAGCATGCTACAGACCCAATATCAACTCCCTGGGACTCTTGATTATTGAGAAGAAGTCGTTTAAAGATTTTAGCCTTTTTGACTCCTGTGACCTTGAATGAAGGTCAAGGTCATTCATTTGAACAAACATGGGAGCCCTTCACCCCAGCATGCTACAGGTCAAATATTAGGTCTCTGGGACTCTTGGTTATTGAGAAGAAGTTGTTCAAAGATTTTAGCCTTTTTGACTCCTGTGACCTTGAATGAAGGTCAAGGTCATTCATTTGAACAAACTTGGTGTAGCCCTTCACCCCAGTATGCTACAGACCCAATATCAACTCCCTGGGACTCTTGGTTATTGAGAAGAAGTCGTTTAAAGATTTTAGCCTTTTTGACTCCTGTGACCTTGAATGAAGGTCAGGGTCATTCATTTCAACAAACTTAGTAGCCCTTCACACCAGCATGCTACAGGCCCAATATTAGGCCTCTGGGCATTTTGGTTATTGAGAAGAAGTTGCTTGAATGGAAAAGTTGACGCCGGACGGACGGACGGACAACCGACAGACGCCGCGCAACGGCATAAGCTCACTTGCCCTTTGGGCAGGTGAGCTAAAAATGATATTAGTAAATCCTTTCCTGGCATCAGACATTCATCATTTTTCCCTTGACACAAAACATTAATTTTTAATCCCTATGCATCTCATTTAAATTGAGTTACCATAATTTTTATATTATACAATCAAGACAATTATTAAATTTTACTTGGTTAATTATAATTGGACTTTGATATCAAAATGATCTCCAGCGTAGAACTTCAGTGTATAAAAAGTTGACAGAAGAGGTGGGGTTTTTGTCTCCCTGACACTTCATTATACATGCTTCTGTAATTGTTAATGTCGTGGTCAGGTCACCAAGTTGGCAAGTTTATGGAACAATTATTCTTCCG
Source organism: Pecten maximus (assembly GCF_902652985.1). Lineage (NCBI taxonomy): Eukaryota > Metazoa > Mollusca > Bivalvia > Pectinida > Pectinidae > Pecten > Pecten maximus. The sequence continues at coordinate 7,279,860 of NC_047030.1, forward strand.
GCATTAAATTACTGATAAATTAGTCATGCTGCCTGGAATTAAAAAATCTTGGTCAACCAGAACTTTTGACGATTCAACAACAATTCAACAACATGAAAACCTTATACCACATTTGTTCATAAGAGCACCAGAACTTTAAATTAATACATGTTTATACAAATATCTCTTAAAAAATTGACAGAATTTTTTACTACAAAACTGAGACAATGACAGTGTAATTTTATACCAGTATCTCCACATGCTAGACAATTATATTATGCCCGTATAATAATGGGTGGTTGAGTGGTATACCAGCACACATACATATATACCGGTATATCACTCAATAACCACCAATCGCAACCACTAGGTTGAAATCCCAAATCTAAAATTTATGGGGTCACCTGTCCAATCACGCGTTTTTTCTGCAAGACTTTGGTTTCCTTCCACAGTAAGATCCTACCTACTCCCATACCTCCTAACAAGCATGACCTGTAACTTATTTCGTAGTTGTTGTGCAATAAATAAAGTTTAATTTTGAATACTAGTACAAATGATATCAACAGATTTTCTGTTAAATCCTGATTATAAGAAGAAAATACTACAATGAGACTAATCATGTTTGTGTCGGATATAATATAACCTATAAAAGGTATGTAAAATCTTAGCAGCTCAATATTGACACAATAAGGCTTATAGTTATTGGCAATAGACTACAACATGCATGAGTAATTAGTTGTAGAAGTAGCAAATCATTTCATTTAAAATTGGTCACCATTCCATTCAACAGGAGATCAAATGTATTCAAATCAAATCACCTATAAGCTAGATTGAAAACATTTCTTCAGAGCAAATTTGTTCACAACATAATAATTCAAAATATGAATACATCTGCTCCCGCTGATAATTGTGTTAGTTGTTTTAAGTCAATGAATCTGTTTCTGATCGATGGCAAAAATTCACAATACTTATCATATTTATAAACTTTTTCATTTTTTGTTTGACTTTCATTTCCTTATTGAAAATGTAACCAATAATAAGCTGATAAAAGTTAATTCTATTATAATCGTGTACACTATTGATTAGTGGTGGGCCCCGTGATAGAAAATAATAGAAAATTATACAAAAAAGAAGAGATCATCAATATAATATTAATGACGATTTTGAAAAGGTAATTAATCCTTATATTTTTGGAGGTGACTGTACATCTTCGGCTTCACATATTTCTTATTGTAAATGAACCAAGAAGTAGCTGATCTTATATATTTTAACGCTATATTCATTCAACATTTACAACCAATCAAGGAGATTTAAATATATTTATAATTGTTAAACGCTTTGTTTGTTTCATTATTAAAAATTTGATAACAAAGGCTAAGATGCGTAATAAAAGTACTTGAAATGAATTTTCTACAAAAGGGCAAGTCTGTGCTAAAATTAGAAAACTGAATAATCAATCAATTTTTGAGTTTCCGATTATCGATTCTGAATGTTTGATAGGGTCCAGTGACAACTGAGAGCCGGAAGCCTTCTTAACAGCAAACATGTCCAACTATATCACAACAGAATGATGTAACTATTTTTAACTAAATAGTCAACAATAACATAGATCCATGCATGACAAGTAATGGTCAAACAACACAGATTTAAAGTACTGTGACAGTTGGTGACAATTTTACTGTATGATTCAAATTCTTTGTCAACACAATCATTCATGTAGGAAATTAACAAAATCATTATAAAAGCACACTGGCTACCAGCTGAAGCTTGTCAACTACCTAAATGTCTTATCATTCCAATGAATCAGTTTGTTGTCAATATTCACAAACAAACAATATTTCTAGCCTATAAAAGTCTATCCATTTCTAGCTAGTGTGAGAATTTTACCTTAATTCAATTTGACACCATTGTAATGAAAAGACCTAATTACGCCAAGTCTATTGTCAAAGGGAAACTTTGTGAAGATATTTACTGTGCCATTTTGGGTAAACTTCTTGGTGACAACAAGTAAACAAATACCAAGTGTATCTGAACTACGGGGTGTTTTTGAATGTATTCGGTAATTCTGTGATGGGAGATAGATATGAGAGGTAAGGGGACCCTGTGTGGGTGGGTGTGATTTGGGAAAAACTATAGAGGTACCCAACACCTTATGTACTAATTGTACTGAAATAGATTGTATCACCGGGGTAAATGTTCTCTCTACCTGTTATCAGGCCATCCAATGTGTTCCTTAACCCTTTAAACCCTAGTGGTGTAAATAATGCCCCACCCCTCTAATTAAAGGGTTCTTATTTCACGGCTGTCTTATATCACACTGTTACATAGAGAAACCTGACCTCCGACCCCTGATCTTTGACCCTGAACTTCCATAAAGTCCAAATCTGATTTATAAACCAATTACCTAAGATCCCAGAAATACTGCTTATATTTTTTTAAGTGGAAGGGATATAAATATTGAATGGACAGACCTGAATCCAAATTTTAGACAAATGCTTTAATTCTGTACCATTAACTGCAATTAACTCTTTGCACTTCTGTTAATTAACCCTCAACAATAATGAATCTTTGACTCCAAATTAACACAAAAGACCCTATGAAGCATACATAAGTATACATTTTATCTATGGGTATCAAATGTAACAGATGGAAAATGCAGCTCAACAAGATCAGGACTCAAACCCAGAACCTTCTAACAGTAAGTCTGAACTCTAGAAGGGCACTCTATGACAAAATGATCCACCATCATCCCAGTAAGCAGCCCTCTCCAGTTCTGACAAAGTTTCAATTTCAATCAATATTACCTTTACCATTATACATACTAACAATACATCAGTATCAATAACATGTACCATTTCCAAAATTTTGAAAAGTCCTATACCAAGAGATAAGCAGGTATTCAAATCTGAGTGAGTCACACAGGAAAAGCATCATAAGTCCCAAAAATTACTGCACCTTCCAAATATTTTAGTGAAGCACAGAAAAAAGCACAAACGTATACATTGCATGCATTCTTCACTCTTACCACCATTAAACTGTATTACTGAAATGATATCCAGGGAATCCAAAAACCAACCTAATCTGCTCTCCATAAAATTGCCAAAAGAAAAATTCTCGGTCAGTTGGAGTCGAAAGAGGAGTATTTGTTAGGTCACTCAGCATGAAATGTCTATTGACAGTGGTCTAAATTAAACCAATACAGTAGGTCACAATGGAAGTGTAAACCATTGAGCTTATCTAGAAAACACAGGTGGCACACTCAGAGATATATAAGTAGATCACTTTAAACATGTGTCATTATAATCCCCCAGGATGTCTTATGACCGGTGTCCTGGGGAGGTCTCGCTGGACGTCTGAAGTGACCTAAGGAGGTCAGCAGCCCTCTAGCCATCACAGATCCACATTGTTCACTCCAAGTGTTTACTTTGATTTTAAACAGTGAATTTAATGACCTGGTCAAATTATTTGTTTAGGACATATATTACATACTGATTAACATTACATCAATTTACACTGTCAACAAATTCTCAATTTGGACCAAAACAATAAAACTCCAGTTCAAAACATTTTTTGTTCAGTGACATATAATCACAATGAGACTGTCCATAGAAGAGCATTACAGAATTTAAGTAAATCTTTTAATATTGTTATAATTATGATATCATAATTTACTGCTATAAAAAAAAAGACAGGCTCCAGTTTCATCAAAATTCCTCGACCTAAATTTTTAAAAATCGTCCATAAGCATTACAGAATATAAGTATAGTTTTCTTATTATACATGTAACAGATAGCATGATAAACCAAACTTATTTCACTGCTTCAGACAGGGATCGAACCCAGGACCTCTGGATTACTGTCCTACACTCCACCAATCTAGCTAAAGTTCTCCCTTGCCAAGCAGTATACAGCGGCTAGTATGGCCAGGGTTACAAATTGCTCCCTCTCTTGGAAAAACTTGTCATTGTGTTCCTGGGGTTGCAGCAATACAATTCCTAAGACCCCTTGGTGCCAACCTAACAGATATAATGATAAATTTAATTTATTTCACTGCTTCCGAAAGCGATTGAACCCAGGACCTCTAGATTAAT